>NC_091161.1:23025405-23115173 GCF_040958095.1 Procambarus clarkii | reverse complement strand
GACTTAAATTTACTGTGAACAAGAAACAGCCAATGCTGGATCTCGACAACTATTGGATGAACTGGATTAAAGGACCCGTTCTACAGTTCTACGGTGCAAGAGTATGCCTCCTCAAGCACCCGGCGTCAAAAATAGAAGAAGTCCAAAGAAATAATCCAAAACAAGCAAAAGGTTCGGCAGGAAACGACAAGCAGATAGAGAAGAGGGGGGAGAAAAACGAAATATAAGGAAAAGGAAAAGCGATCCGGCACAATTAGAGAAGACAGCAGCAGGAGTGCAAGGCTAGAAAAGGACAGAGGACTGTCCCAAGGAGCATCACACTCCGGCAGCCACCCACTATGCCCCCTCACGGCATCAACGAGCTGCGCGGGGGGGGTCGAAGACTTAAAACAATTGATGTTAATGGAAAATTCTTGGAGATGGTGACTCAGACACCAGGTTTAAGGTTCAAGAAGCAGGAATAAAAAAACTTAGAAGCAGCGAACAAAGCAGATGTAATTACGGAAGCTTACAGAAGTCTCTAGGAACAAAGAAAAAGGTCACGCAAAGTTGCAGGGTAGTAAAAGACAGTATACGTGGAACAGTGGAGATGGTCGTGGATATACGGCAAGCCTATAACCAGAAAGTCAGGGGTATGTGGAATTTTCTCCGTCGGGAGGTGGCGCATTAGAGGTTCAGGCTAGCGCACCCTCAGGTCAGGGAGGAAGTACAACATCGTCTAGAAATCGAGGTACAGGACAATGGAGACGTGGCGAATCCTATTATAATGGACAACGTAGTTCGAGAGGACGAGGATTCCTTCTCAGGTAATATGCTACACATGTAACAAGCCTGGACACTTCAGTAGAGAGCGTAGGCAAGGCAGGAGAGTGGTGTCCCTCACAGTAAAGTAAATACAGTCGTCTGTATAAGAGTTTAAAAGAGGAATTGCCCCAGGTGATGACGTTTCATTACGAAAGGATATAACCCTTTCATTAGCAAAGGTATGGCGAGTATTGGGGGTCAGCCTGACCAACAAGTCACAATATTACGTGACACAGGAGCGAATCAGAGCTTAATACTGAAAAGCCTGATCCCTGAATACACATCTTGTATAAACGGACAAATCATTAAGGTACAGGTATAAATTCAGAGATGGATATACCTGTGTGTACAGTAAAGCTAACCTCTGATTACTTTACAGATGAAGTGATGTTGGGAGTGTGCTCGGACATACCCATTCCTGGAGTACACGTCATCTTGGGCAACGATTTGTGTGGTTCAAGTGTGTTGCCAGAGGTACTGCGCAGTGATATACCAAACGGTCATCAAAACAATTTGGAAGATGATAAATGTGATAACATAACGCTCGCCAGTATTCTGGATGATCCCTCGGAAGATGATTAAATGTTAGTATATCCGGCCTGCGTCGTAACCCGAGCACAGAGTGCTCGACTAAGATGTGCCAGAGAGGCTGGACGTATCTTCTGCAGAGGAGGAAGAGGTGGATTTTGGCTAAAAGGATTGTTTGAGGAACATGCAGCACCAAGTACAGCGAGAGTGGAAGTAAGACCACAATTACCATCCCACATAAAGGTAAGCAAACCAGATTTTATTGCTGCCCAGAAATTAGAATTTGAGAAATATATCAAGGAAGCTAAGGGAGGAAATGCTTGTATCACGTCACCCACTTACTATTACCTGGACGACAGGGGTTTTGATGCGAAAATGGCGATCAGACCATGCGCCAGCTGACAAAGACTGGGTTGAAAAGGATCAAGTGATTGTACCTCAAGGTTATAGGAACTCTGTACTGGAAGTTGCCATGCATTAGAAATGGCGGGACATCTCGGTGTCCATAAGACACTTAGGAAAATACAAGAGCATTTTCATTGGCCAGGTATGGCCGCAGATGTAAAAGGTATTTCAGAACTTTTTTATCTTGTCAAAGAGCGGGAAAACCTGCTCCAGCGCTTCCTAGAGCCAAGCCCGTTGAAAGTAAGAGTCGGAAGGTGAATGCAACTGTGCTGAGCAGAAGGAAGGATGTGGACAGACCGAGGACGGAAGTAGAGCGTCAGGTTGGTCCACGAGCACAGAAGCATAGGGATAATGGAGTTAAGTTGTTTGAGATGTCAGGAGTTGGACATGTTTCACAGAAAACGTGAAGGAGAAGAAATGGAGTTGTATAGAGGTAAGAAGTGTGAGAAGATGATGATACAAGCATGGAGGAATAGAGAAAACCGAGGATTCGATGGAAGTCGAAGACGAAGTCTCGGATAAATGAGGAGACGAAAGGGAAGATCGTCGGTGAAGACGAGGGAGTGAAGTATGACGACAGGAGACGGAAGTATAATGGCAGTAGATGGAAGTGTGAATCAAGACGTTTTAGAAAAGAAAATAAGAAATAGTAAAGTGATGAGGGACGATAGACATCAGGAAAGTACTTGTGCATTAGCCACACCGTCCAAAGCGCTGTGTTCTGAAAACGTACCTATGTATTTTTCAACCTGTTCTCGCACTTTCTTACAGTCAATTTTGACTTATTAAATACGTGCATATGTGACATACTGAACATACTAGTTTACCTTGAAAAGCTTCATAGAAAACACCGACCTTACCTAACCTTCTTAGTATGTTAAGATAAGCATCTTATTACTTTGTAATTACAATTATTACTTAACCTATACCTATAATAGGTTAAGTAAAAATTGTAATTACGAAGCAATAAGATGCTTATCTTAACATACTAAGGTTAGATAAAGTCGGTGTTTTCTATGAAGCTTTTCAAGGAAAACTAGTATGTTTAGTACGTCACATGCACGTATTTAATAAGTCAATATTGACTATACGAAAGTGCGAGAACGGGTTGGTATTTTTTATATACTTATAAAGATGATTTGTTGTTAAAACAGATTGTGTGTGCAGTTGGAGGCAAAGGAGATCCTGTACGCCAAAGATCAGTGGTCAGTAGGTACGGCACCATGTCTACAAAATGATAAGGTATGTCTGATAAGACATGTCATGACTAGAATGAGTTAAAACTTAATATGATGGACGCAAAAGGGATAGTGCTACATTCGGTGAAGAAAATTAGTCTGAATGCTCCGAGATAACACTCTTAAGGGGGGAGGAGTGTTATGGAATACTTTGTCGTGTTATTGCGTCGCATAAAAACAGGCACTTATATTAATAGTAATACTTTCAATATTACAGGAAGAACAAGGTTAACGACCGTGAAGGTCGTTAACGGTCAGCACGGTGTGGCTCGTCCGGTGGCGGGAATTTCTGTTAGCCAATCAGAATCACCGGGCGAGGCAATGAGTGCTGGTCGGAGAATGAACTGAACAGAAATCTACTCCCCTCCATCGCGTCGACATCCAGTCGTCACACGTACGTACGCGCGCGTGCGTGCGTGCGCGCGCGTGTGTGTGTGTGTGTGTGTGTGTGTGTGTGTGTGTGTGTGTGTGTGTGTGTGTGTGTGTGTGTGTGTGTGTGTGTGTGTGTGTGTGTGTGTGTGTGTGTGTGTGTGTGTGTGTGTGTGTGTGTGTGTGTGTACTCACCTAATTGTACTCACCTAATTGTGCTTGCGGGGGTTGAGCTCTGGCTCTTTGGTCCCGCCTCTCAACCGTCAATCAACTGGTGTACAGATTCCTGAGCCTATTGGGCTCTATCATATCTACATTTGAAACTGTGAATGGAGTCAGCTTCCACCACATCACTTCCTAATGCATTCCATTTGCTAACTACTCTGACACTGAAAAAGTTCTTTCTAACGTCTCTGTGGCTCATTTGGGTACTCAGCTTCCACCTGTGTCCCCTTGTTCGCGTCCCACCAGTGTTGAAAAGTTCGTCCTTGTTTACCCGGTCGATTCCCCTGAGGATTTTGTAGGTTGTGATCATGTCCCCCCTTACTCTTCTGTCTTCCAGTGTCGTGAGGTGCATTTCCCGCAGCCTTTCCTCATAACTCATGCCTCTTAGTTCTGGGACTAGTCTAGTAGCATACCTTTGGACTTTTTCCAGCTTCGTCTTGTGCTTGACAAGGTACGGGCTCCATGCTGGGGCCGCATACTCCAGGATTGGTCTTACATATGTGGTGTACAAGATTCTGAATGATTCCTTACACAGGTTCCTGAACGCCGTTCTGATGTTAGCCAGCCTCGCATATGCCGCAGACGTTATTCTCTTTATGTGGGCTTCAGGAGACAGGTTTGGTGTGATATCAACTCCTAGATCTTTCTCTCTGTCTGTTTCATTAAGTACTTCATCTCCTATTCTGTATCCTGTGCCTGGCCTCCTGTTTCCACTGCCTAGTTTCATTACTTTGCATTTACTCGGGTTGAACTTCAACAGCCATTTGTTGGACCATTCACTCAGTCTATCCAGGTCATCTTGTAGCCTCCTATCATCCTCTGTTTCAATCCTCCTCATAATTTTTGCATCGTCGGCAAACATTGAGAGGAACGAATCTATACCCTCTGGGAGATCATTTACATATACCAGAAACAGTATAGGTCCAAGGACTGACCCCTGCGGGACTCCACTTGTGACGTCTCGCCAATCTGAGACTTCACCCCTCACACAGAGTCGTTGTTTCCTGTTGCTTAGGTATTCCTCTATCCACCGGAGTACCTTCCCTCTCACTCCAGCCTGCATCTCCAACTTTCGCACTAGCCTCTTGTGTGGCACTGTATCAAAGGCTTTCTGACAATCCAAAAATATGCAGTCTGCCCACCCTTCTCTTTCTTGCCTTATTTTTGTTGCCTGGTCGTAGAATTCAAGTAACCCTGTGAGGCAGGACCTGCCATCCCTGAACCCATGTTGATGCTGTGTTACAAAGTTCCTTCGCTCCAGATGCTCCACTAGTTTTTTTCGCACAATCTTCTCCATCAGCTTGCATGGTATGCAGGTTAGGGACACTGGCCTGTAGTTCAGTGCCTCCTGTCTATCCCCTTTCTTGTATATCGGGACTACGTTAGCTGCTTTCCAAGTATCTGGCAGTTCCCCTGTTGCCAGTGATTTGTTATACACTATGGAGAGTGGTAGGCTCAGTTCTCTTGCTCCTTCCTTTAGAACCCAAGGGGAGATTCCATCTGGGCCTATAGCCTTCGTCACGTCCAACTCTAGTAAACACTTCCTTACTTCCCCACTGGTAATCTCAAACTCTTCCAGTGGTTCCTGGTTAGCTATTCCCTCACTTACCTCTGGAATTTCTCCTTGTTCTAAGGTGAAGACCTCCTGGAATTTCTTATTCAATTCCTCACACACTTCCTTGTCATTTGTAGTGAATCCTTCCGCCCCTATCCTTAATCTCATAACCTGTTCCTTTACTGTTGTTTTTCTCCTAATGTGGCTATGCAACAATTTAGGCTGAGTCTTTGCCTTGCTTGCGATGTCATTTTCGTATTGTCTTTCTGCCTCTCTTCTCATCCTGACATATTCATTCCTGGCATTCTGGTATCTTTCTCTGCTCTCCAGTGTCCTGTTATTCCTATAGTTTCTCCATGCCCTTTTACTTTGCTGCTTAGCTAGCCTACATCTTTGATTAAACCATGGGTTTCTCATCTTCATTTCTCTGTTTTCCTTTTGGACTGGGACAAACTTGTTTGCTGCGTCCTTGCACTTCTGCGTGATGTAATCCATCATATCTTGGGCCGTCTTTCCCCTGAGCTCTGTTTCCCATGCTATATCTGTTAGGAATTTTCTTATCCCCTCATAGTTTCCCTTTCGGTATGCTAACCTTTTGGTTTCGGTATCCCTCCTCGAGTTCAATAACCCTTCTTCAATCAAGTACTCAAACACCAGTACACTGTGGTCGCTCATTCCTACTGGGTCCTCAAAACCGATTTCTCTTATGTCGGAGTCGTTCAGAGTGAAGACTAGGTCGAGTCTCGCTGGTTCGTCATTGCCTCTCATCCTTGTGGGTTCTCCGACATGCTGCGTTAAAAAGTTGCTTGTCACCACCTCCAATAGTTTGGCTCTCCACGTATCCTCGCCTCCATGCGGTTCCTTGTTCTCCCAGTCAATCTTTCCGTGATTGAAGTCGCCCATGATGAGCAGGTGGGATCTATTTCTACAGGCAGCAGAGGCTGCCCTCTCAATTATAGTGTTAACTGCCTTGTTGTTGTTTTCATACTCTTGACTGGGTCTCCTGTCATTTGGTGGAGGGTTGTATATTACTGCTACTACTATTCTTGGTCCTCCCATTGTTATGGTGCCTGCTATGTAGTCTCTGAACTCCTCACAGCCCGGGATGGCCATCTCCTTAAAACTCCATTCCCTTCTCATGAGTAGGGCCACTCCGCCTCCTCCTCTACCTTCCCTCTCTTTCCTTATTACTGTATACTCCTGGGGAAACACGGCATTCGTTATGATTCCAGAGAGTTTTGTTTCAGTGAGTCCGATTACATCTGGACCGTGTGTGTGTGTGTGTGTGTGTGTGTGTGTGTGTGTGTGTGTGTGTGTGTGTGTGTGTGTGTGTGTGTGTGTGTGTGTGTGACCAGCTGAACCCAACTGTTACAGTATGCTCCACCCTCACCAAGGAAAAGGACGCGAGGACCTAGCGGCATGGTAGACGTCTTTGAAGTTGTGGAAGTCACCGTCTTTGATATATAGAGGTCGGCGTTGAGGTAACTCGCAGTTTCCCGATAGTGGTACTAATTCCGGAAAAGTGGATGATCCTTAAGTGGGAGGAATCACCGGATGAGTGACGACTTTCTCATAGTCATAGTGTCTCAAGTTATATATATAACTGTACATATTATGTACAGTGCCTTAACATATATACATGTATTATATTGTATATAATGTACTCTTATGAATTTCGTGATATAGCCGAATATATCCATGATGCAGTCTTTTCCAAAACTATTTCTTGTCCTTTGTCAGACCTCAGCACCACGTCTGTCGCACCTGACAATAGGTCATGCTGAGGCTGACACCTGAAAAAATTAATGTACCCCATTATATTACAAAGCATAAGAAAAACACTCAGAACAAACCTATTTTAAATGTGTTGGGTTTTCGACAGTTCGATCCCAACAAACTATGTGAGTACAGACACACACACACACCCACACGTGTGTATGCCAAGGACACCTACGGTGACGACAACGCCTACGGTGACGACAACGCCTACGGTGACGACAACGCCTACAGTGACGACAACGCCTACAGTGACGACAACGCCTACGGCACCGAGGTTTATGAAGTAGAAGAAATTTTTAATTTAAAAAGTTTTCAAATGAACACACATGTGTATGCCGAGGACGCCTACGGTGACAACGGCGCCGCTGACCAGACCACACACTAGAAGGTAAAGGGACGACAACGTTTCGTCGTCGTCCCTTCACCTTCTAGTGTGTGGTCTGGTCAACTTACTTTAACCACGTTATTGTGACTCATTGCCTGACACGGCGCCGCCTACGGTGACAACGACGACGCCATTAGCTTCCTTCCTTCACAAACAACCCTTTGTTACGATTGTGTACACTCGTGTCACTACTCCTGTCTTGCCTCCCCTGTACATTCCTAAGGTAATGTGGTGATGCAACCTAGTGGGCTGGATAGCAGAGTCCCAGTTTTCGTCTTTCCCCCATCGCTTGCTTTTTACGCTGCTGATCACAGTACTCACAAGCCAATTGTGACCTTGTACAACCCTTATGCGTTTTGTATCTCCTACTCTGTGCTGTGTAAAAACCTATCATGTTTCAACGTGCATAGTCCAAAGGGCATTGGTCGTTCAAAATGTTCAATAGACATCATTAAGAACAAATCTTTCGTTAAACGAGACAAGTCAAAGGGATAAAATTCGCATACAAATCTGTGAAGATGGAAAGAAAAAGGAATTGGAAAAGAAGGATGTCCCAGCTGTGTTACTGAGTTGTACCAGAGCCCTGTAGTGGGCCTGATGGTGACCACTTCCAGTCCGTCCATGCTCCCACACGCTCTGGTAGGGGGGGGGGGGGGCGGAGGAAGGGGGGGGAGAGCTACAGACAAATTTTCTCCCTCTGCACCAACATCCGCTTGGAGCCGATCAAGGGAATGCTGGTCCAAGCCTGGTGTTAGTTGCTGTTGCTACCATTTGTCTTTGTGGGTTACTGGTGTCCACTGAGGGTGACCAGACTGAATCGAGAATTCCATCCTACATGCACCTGAACTCAAACATCAAAACTGTATTGGCGTATGTTCTAGGTCTCCTTGACATATGCTATCTTAAGAGCAGGATGATTTCAGCGGATGGAAATCCTGAGGAATAGAAGATTGCAGTGATACCGGGTCATTTTAAAATGATGCCGTACTAAATGCCTTTATGTATGAGTATATCAAAAGAAAGTGTCAGTGGATAGATCATGTGAATTATTACACACATCATAAGATGAGGTAAAATACACACAAAGGGATAAGTTACCTCATCCCTTTGTGTGTATTTTACCTCAATAAACTTATTATATTGAAATTTAAATGAGATCAATTAAAGATCAAGATGAGAATACCGGGAAGTGTGCAACCACTGTGGAGTCGGGCCACTTTGGGAAGATTACTTCCTTTCAGTAAATATATTTAGAGTACTGTTCTGTATTATCTAGCTTAACCAGATGTCACTTGTAGCAAGTATTGGTAAATTGTCCGAGTGACTGATTAATGTAACTGTGGGTGTTTACTTAACAATTGCTCAAATAATTCACGTTTATTATATCCGATTGATGGTCGTCGGCGTGACGTTAACGCAATTGATTTAATGTCTGACATTGTTGTTAAAGTAATTTACTTGTGTTGTTTTATGTCTTAGTGGCATTGAGTGAAGTAACGTAAATTACTTGTGGGTGTGTTATTGTGGTGATTGTCTTGGTGACATTGTTGTGTACGCTGTTACAACCCTGGGTTCTTACTTGGAAACCAGAGGTCAAATTGAGCTCTAAATAATTACTATACATTAATTGATAGAATTGGATCATGTGAGAAGGATATTTAATTAACAATAACATTTACATTCATGGAGCCTGAATTACTAGGTGCGCCTTTGGTTCCGTCTTCCTTTCCAGACTTAAGATGAATCTTGTTTCTCACAGAGCATTCAGACTGAGATTGTTGATTATTAAATATAATATTTAACTAGTTATCAGCTATTCTTAGAACTGTTTAAGTAACTAATAATGAATGTCGGTGAAGACTTATAATGTTTATGGCTGTATGATCAGCTAGGCTCGCTTCCCGGCAACATATGAGAGCGGAGGGGGCTGTGTTTGGTCTCTGTCTGGCTGTCGTGTTCACTTCTACCCTCGTGGGCTCCGATCTCCTCCCTTATCTTAGAGAATCAAGGTTGAATAAGGTAAGTATAATACCGAGAGTCCATGTCCTGGCAAATTTGTCTAGTTAATATTCTGGTGTAGTCTAAGCTAGTGCTTTTATCACTAAGATTACTCTAGGCTGTTTTAGTGAAACCAAGTGTGCTCAAGTGATACCAGGCTACCTAGAGCCATTACCAGTGTCCTTCCAAGTAGTCTTTACCCTAGTTGCAACTGTAAACCTTGCATCCTGTCTATGTGGACTAAGGCATTTAACGTGAGGTAGAGTGGTAAAGAAAATTATTGTATTAATGTATATGGGGGTTATTAGAGGGTTTAATAAACAAGTTAGTTTATAAGAAGTATCAATTCATCCTGTTGAAGTCGTGTAGACGATTAGCTACTAGACAGCAGACCTGTAATTTAGAACAGAATCATTAATAAGAACCTTAGTTCCTTGGGGGCCAGGCCTATCTATCCCACTATTTTTGATACATCATGACTATTGGCCCTTCTCAATACAACCACATACCCTCCATAATATACGCATTTCCATATGTTGACGTAGTGTCGGTGACGTGGTTGATTTGAGAAGAGTGTACACGAAGTATTTTCAGGTTAGTTCATTGTTGTTGTTGACCCGTCCAGTGGGTCGAGACTGTCTATACACCTGTCAGGTGGTGGATCAAGGAGACCTGCTGCAAAGTGGTGTTTGTCAGATTTGAAGTGACACTCTTGGTTTAATATAAAGTGTGGGGTTGTGTATTAGTAAGTTATTGAATAAAGTGTTATTTTGTTTACACAGGTCTGTATGTCATTCCCTCATTCTGCAGTAATGCCCCCATTTATTACCTTACTAACAATTGTCCTGAAGAGGCACTTGAGCGGGTTCAGGCTCCAGCCCCTATTCCCGATCACTGAATATCAAATTCGATGTGAGGACCCGTCCTCTACCCGCTTCATCGCTGCAAGCTAGTTGCAGAGAGAACGACCCAGTGAGAGAAGGCCTTCTGGTGCATCGTGGAGGGGAAGACCACTTTGGTCTTTATCATTCTCCTATACTACAGGATCTTTGGCGGTTGTTCTCGCCTCTCCCCCCTTTCGGATTGGTCATTCGACGCATCTGGCCTCCCTGCATGAAGTCTGGGTGTGTGGTTACAGTCGACCCAAAAGGATATTCTCAGATCTGGCACACCCATTTGGGGCTAAGGCACTTAACAGTATTGCGGTTGGTGGTGGTGTCGTTGATCCTCCTTTATGAACAACCCAACCCACAAGCACTCGGGTAGAGTGCTTATACTTTACCAGATCACCACCCTGGGCGCTTCTGGCTCTTGGAGAGGGGGGCTCAACGTCACTGTTACGGACCCGAGCCCAGCATCCGAGCACGGAGCAGTGAAGACCGCGCCATCTGTGGGTCAGCTCCCGAAACCCCCTCCAAATGGACGGGGCCATCTAGTGAAGACGAGATATACTGGCCACGAGGGCTAGTTTCCCGTCCTGATCAGCTCATAACACAGCCGCTGCTGACCCCTGGTGAGGTGGAGCTTAGACAGCAACGCCATCTATGGAGTGGATAGGTGGGCGTTTGTGTCTAAGCCTGTAAGTGAGGTGCCCTAGAGTGTCCCTAGTACTGATGACGTGTCTGATTACAGAGTCGACCTGGGACTGCTGTAATGGAAGTTGGATCAGTCTACCCAAGGCAGCCGTCTTGTCTCCAAGTATTTGCTGCAGCAGCTGTGAGTCACCCCCCGGATGAACACTGAGGTGTTAGCCTGCCTGTGACGTGGCAGCTGAGGGATTGTCGTACCCAGGACTGACTGGTGGAGACGCTTAACCACTGGGGTGTTGTGGTGAGGAGAGTGATCTGTGGGATCACACGAGGCTCCTGACTAGGGCTCGCTACCCTAGTATCGGTCGTGGAGTGGCCTAACCAGCGTTGCTGATTGGAACCTGCCAGCTACAGGCTGGATTTGTGGTTGACAGCCTCCACGACGGTGCCCCCAGTGGAACTGTGATTTGGCTGGCCTGTGGCCAGGGTAGACTCAAGAGAATCGAAGGATTCGTCGTGAGGCCACAAGAGGACCAAGACCTTAGCATCGTCGAGCACCGTGGAACACTCCGCGTCTTCAGAAGAAGACTACATTGTATATAATAGTGTTTATACCTCCCCCGTGTGATAAGATATATAGTATTTATGGTGATGGTGACAATTATATTATTAAGTTTTTGCCTTTGTCTCCCTTTCCCTTTAATTTATTTGCGTTACGGATCACATCCCTTGAAAGCCACTACTAGCTTGGGGCCGGATACCCTACCTCTAACATCATCAGAGAAAGAACCCGGTTGCGACCCGAGAGAGCCGTAACAGTCACACTTTTAGGGGATGTGGCTCCAATACTTAGCCTCGTTGTCACGTGCACACACCCACTCGAGCCGCTGTGACTCCCCACTCTCTCCTTATGTGATATGATCTCAATCCCCTTTGACTTATTAGTTTTCTGTTCTACCCTGTCCACAGCTGTGGTTCTTGGTTCTCTCTCTCTCACCTTTTTTCCTACTTCCTGGGAAGCCTCACTAGGACAAGGGCAAACACCAGCAAATTTGAATGCATTTACTGGACAAAGCACATACACAATACATACACAAAATAATAGTAATAATAAATCCTACACTATACTATTTCAGTCAGGTTGCACTCCAACACCATCAGAACTCTATCATCTACTTATCAAGTGGCATCCTATCTTCTGATTCACCACCTAATACTACCAACCTCAAGTAGGTCAAGTCTTATAACACAATGTTGCACTATCAGCAAGAGAATATACATGTCTGTTAACATGTACAAGGAAAACCAGCGTATGAATTCAATAACATAAATATTAGTATAAATGTTCCTTGATATACAACAATGATCAATCGATCACCCTATCAATCCTAGAACACACATGTATGTCTCTGCAGGTAATCCAGCCTACGACTGTAACTACTTCAGTATAAGTACTCCTTGGCACAAAAATGGCAAACACTCGCTCACCTTTCACTGCGTCATGCACGCTAATGACAACCAAACAATACCAACTCCCTACAAGTAATCAACCAGAACTTCCCGTCCACATCTGGAAGTTCATTACCCTGACATCTTCAGGTTCTTCTGGATTTATCTACCAGGATCCTCCGCAGCTCTTCCAGGCTGCTACACCATGACGTTTTCCTTGAGCAACAATGGTGCTTCACCACTGACATTACAGAAGCACGTGACACTCCTCTTCATTGCTTCTCCTCACAGCTCAAGGTTCTACTCTTCACTGTGGGGCTACTCTTCCTCAGAGTATACTACTCCTTCAACAGTCTTTGAGTCTCTTCCACTAACTCACTCTACGGGCTCGAAGTCCACTCGGCAACTTCTTCCAAAGACAAACCTGCAACCCATTGGCACGCCAATAAAAATGATTCCTTATAAACACAGACGAAATAATCCACACTATGTTTTCATCCAACATCTATCTGCTCTCTACATACTGAAAGAGCGGACTCGCCCGTTTGGGCTGGTCCATGCTCCGCCCGGCCAGGCGGTCCTCAAGGCAGCTACCCCGCCAGGAGCTGGGCTCCCTCAGTCGTCTGCCAGCGCTCAGAGGAGACAGACGTCGCTCTGTCTTCCAGGACGTTCCTCCATCTCCACTCTTATTTTAGGCCTTCTGTCTTGCCAAAACATGTCTAACTTATCAATAAACATTCGCTACTGTCGCTGGGCATACAACCAACTACAAGTAATCACTATAAACTGGCTTAAAATCGTGCTTACCACAGATTGTCTAGTCTAGGGCGCTCTCCCTATGACCTGAGTCTGATCAGGGCGCTCCCATGGCCCACGATAATGTCTCTGGGTGGCTTAAACTCTCCTTGTCGACCAGGACTCGAGACCACAACGTTCCCACCTCGATTCCACAGCTGGAACGTCTGCACACTTCCTTTCTCTTGAAGGTATATCCAACAGGGGATCCTCTCCAACGGGAGCTCAAATGGAGCGCAGCTTCCCCTCACGATGTCTGGTACTCAAGTGGGGTCAGAGCCCTCCCGAAGCGAGCCTCTGACCTCCAGCAAATTATCCACATCTCATAACCAGTCATTTATCTATTTTCTTATTTACTGCCCACATTCCTAAACTCTTTAAAATTTACCCAATTATTTTTTACATATGGATCTTCATGTCTGTATATCTCCGACCTTCTAGTCAGGTCAGTCCTGACAATAATTCTCAAAGGAGAGACTCGTTTTTCGGCTACCTGGGATCGTAACAGTAAATAAGCTACAGTCATCGTCAGGTGGAGGAAACTGTAATCTCATATTAGAAGCAACCTCCTGACCCAATTGTGTCGTCAGAGAGCACAGCGCGTCTATCTCAAGGTTATCTTGAGGTGATTTTAGGGATTAGTGTCCCCGCGGCCCGGTACTCGACCAGGCCTCCTTTTTGTTGCACATCTCCAGGAAGCAGTCCATAGCAGCTGTAACTCCCAGGAACCTATTTACTGCTAGGTGAACAGGTGCATCGGGGTGAAAGAAATTTTGCCCATTTGTTTCCGCCTTCGGCGGGGATCAAAACCTGAACCTTAGGACTACGAATCCCAAGCGCTGTCCACTCAGCCGTCATGCCCCCCCTCCCCCATGTCAGGCAGGTCTATGCTCCACTCTGCCTCTTAAGTGCAGTACATTACTGAATTCACATCAAAAGTGTATAGTGGAGCTTTAACTCTAGCAGTATTGTTTACAAACAAATCAGCCGAGACTCACTAATTTGATTTGTCAAATAAGTTATGAGAGATCCCCCGGAGAGGAAGTCTCAAGCATGTGCGCGCGACTACCATGTACCAGGAAGCAGCGGGTGACGAGAGATTTAATAGCACCTGGGAAGAAAAGTCAAGGAGTTCGAGTTCGATAACCATCGTAAAGTCAAGAATAACAGTGGCAGAGAACCTTCAGTACACCACTCTACACACTGTCGTCCAGGGAGTAGACAGTGGCACCCACGGCGGTCCGCACACTTCAACTGTCCCATCTCCCACATGGCCGTCAGACGAGATGTGGAAGAAACTTGCCCATGTATTAAGAAACCCTTAAGCTCGAACAATTTTCTGGGTTATAGACAATTCAGTACATCCGCCACTTCTGGCGGTTGTACTATATAATAATAATGGTTGACACTTGTGGACAACCTGTGGAGGCTCATTAAGACAGCTGCGGTAGCCTGTTCTTGCAAGCTGAGGTATCGGTTTGTTGACCTTTCAGCTATATGGACCAACAATATTGAGGTCTAAGATACCAAAGAGCAGCAGCCCGTCCTCCTAAGGTTTCCCAATGTCAAGAAAATGATCAATTTAAACCCGCCACACACACACCGAAACTACGACGTTGGTACAACGTTCTAACAAGTTTTAATACCTCTTAACCAGTTATAACAAGCAATATAGCAAGTTGTAACAACATTCTAATACGTCATAAACGTTAAGCCAAGATGTAACAACTTGTAATAAAGTTGTAACAAGCGGAAAATAGACAGTTTCGGTTTGTGTTTCCAGGGAAGTGTCCTCTCTTAACCTACCAGAGGACCCAGAACAGAAAACGGGACACTACGTCACTTTGGCGAACCGCTTCCAATTTTTTAGTACGACCATTTTTGGCCTTAGCCCTTTGCATACAAGGGAAAAGCGACGTTCTTTGATGGAGGAGAGGTTGATTAGATTGGAGGAGAGGTTGGTTAGTAGTAGCTAGCACACAGATGCAGGGAAGGGAACTATCAGGAGAAAGCGCGAAACCATTACAACTATATGGCACTGGGAAGCGAGTGTCATAAGGATTAAGGATGGGATGGGGGAGACGAATGATGCCCAACTACTTGAGGACTGTCGGATATTGAACGCCTACCTGCATGCAGCGAGACCGTCACTCTACCGTCCACCGCAAGTGGTTGGACATCTGGGAACTGGATCACAGTAGGTAGTCGTAGATAGTGACTAGAGCCATGTAATGATTAAGGCCTTTCATCTACACGTTGAGGTGGTCAAACGCTCTCCAGAGATCTCCACACCGGCAGTTTAATATTTTTGTTCACCGAGTCATCATCAATTAGGGGCGCCTGGTGTCCCCCGGACACTTGGCTTCTAAATTGTGGGTGAAAGTTGGCACTCGCACTCTTTAACCTCTCTCACGAGACCCTGGCATCGTTTGCCAGACCACACTTCACATTGTTACTAAACTTAAACAAAACCAGACAAAATGATACCCTGACTGACCAAACTAAATAAATGTAAAGGTATTATAGTCATTGATCAAATGAACAAAGTCAAACAAAAACTATGAAGGGCACAAGTGGGAAACATGAGGAGGAAGAGCAGCAGCAGCCGCCTTCTCCAGCTGCTCTGCATACATCCTGAGGACACCCAATTATTCATCAATACCTTCTACATTAATTATATTATCGATTACAGGGAGTAACTTCTGTGTAAAAACCCGCTGTTTGAAGGTTACCTCAAGAGGCTCAATATTTATGACCATGTGCGCGCGCACGCGAGTGCTGTGCGTGTGTTCATCCAGGTGTGGTAATGGGGGTCGGGCTTCAGCTCCACACGCGCCATGTGCTCTAGACGAGTACCTGGTGCCTTCAACCACCCCCCTCCTAGTTCAAATAAGTTTATTGAGAAAAGGAAGCACATCTCAAAAGGCCAGTAGCTTAGACTATTTCTACCCTCGTCTATATATATGGTCCAATGGGCTCACAAACCCATACAGTACATAATTATTACTCATATTCTATATGTCACATTCCAATGGTAATCACATGGCGTACTGTGAGATCTCATTGGTTATGCTGCCCCTGTCATGTCGTGTGTTGGTGGAGGCAGACTAAACAAGTTGGAGAAGGTGCAAAATTAAGCCATGAGAATAATACCAAGAATATTACATATAAGAACATAAGAACAAGGTAACTGCAGAAGACCTATTGGCCAATACGAGGCAGCTCCTATCTATAACCACCCAATCCCACTCATATACTTGTCCAACCCACGCTTGAAACAATCGAGGGACCCCACCACCACGTTACGCGGTAATTGGTTCCACAAATCAACAACCCTGTTACCGAACCAGTATTTACCCAAGTCTTTCCTAACTCTAAACTTATCCAATTTATACCCATTGTTTCTAATAACAATGTACTAATATTATCCGATTGTACTAATATTGTTGTAGCAATAATGGAAGGATTAGTGAAGGAGCTGGCGAGTCTGGTTGGAGCTCTGAGGACAGAGTTGGATTCGCTACGGGAGGAGGTACGACAGCTGATACAACAGCAGGACGAAACAAAGGAGGAGACCGGTATTAAGAAGACCTCGTCTTGGCAAGTTGTGAAAGACAGGGGTCTTAAGAAGACCTTGGCAAAACCCAAAACTAGTAGCCTACACCTAAGGACTTTTAATGCATTTGACGTATTAGAGGACAAGTGCTGTGGTGAACCTGTTGTTCAACAAGGAGGCAAAGACAAAGCAATGAGTAGCATTGAAACGCAGGTCCCCAAACTGCTCGAAAGGAAAAGGGAGAATCGAAGCGAATTTTGGTTGTGGGAGATTCCCAGGTGAGGTTTTTAGACAGAACGTTTTGTGCCAGAGATAGGGGGAACAGATTAAGGGTTTGCTATCCGGGAGCTGGAATTGGTGATATTGTTGGAAACATGAATGATATTATGACGGGAAATGGGAACAAACCCATTATTTGTATTAGTGCAGGGGGTAATGATGTTGGACGAGTTAGGAGTGAGGAACTAATACAGAGATTCAGGACAGCCATTGAATTAGTTAGGAGCAAGGGAGGAATCCCGATCATATGTGGCATTCTTCCAAGAAAGAAAGTGGGAAATGAATGGATGTCAAGGGCAATTGGTGTCAATTGCCGGCTGGAAAGATATTGCAAATCAATTGCAATATCTTTCATAGACATCTGGGAACACTTTTATGGAAGAAATGAAATGTATGCTCGTGATGGGGTGCATCTATCGAAAGCTGGGGTTGTTGCTGTTGCGAACTTGTTGGAAGAAGTGGTTAGAGGTGTTTGTTGGGGTTTAAACTGTTAGTAGATAGAGGTAAGGGAATTGATTTGGAGAAAGGAGGTAATAAAAGTATGTGTTTGTGGGAGAAAGGAATTGGCAAAATGATCAGGGAAAGAGAAGGGCCTCAAAATAACAATTCACTTAGACTTCTACTGTTAGTGTAATATACCCTAAGAAATAAAATTAACGAATTAAATGCTCTTGTCTGCAAAGAAAAAAAAAAAAATATTGCACTTACCGAAACGTGGATGAATGTAGAAAATAGAGAACTATTAGCAGAATATCAAATAAATGGATTTAAACTATTTCACACATATTAGACGAGGTGGTGGACTAGCCATATATGTTAGGGACAATTTGAAATGTAGTCTCAAAGAGGGAATCAAAACTGAGCCACACACAAACTATTTGGATAGAATTAAACGAAAAAGCAAATAATATTATAATAGGAGTTATATATAGGCCACCAAATTTTGACAGAATGGAAGCAAAGCATCTATGGGATGAAATATCTAGGGCATCTAGATCTAACAGTATTTATGTCATGGGTGACTTTTAATTTTAGTGGAATAAACTGGTTGAACAAAACAGGGAATAGTGAAGCAGAAGATTTTCTAGAATTAATTGACGATTGCTTTCTTACGCAACACATTAAGGAACCAACACGGGAAAATAATAGTTTAGATTTAGTGTTAACTAACAGGGAAACAAATTAATGACATCGAAATAGGGAGTGAGCTAGGGAACAGTGATCACAAAGAAATCAGATTTAGCATAGAATGGAATAGACCTGTAGGAGAAAATTCTGTTAAAGTGCCAGATTTTCGAAAAGCTGATTTTAATAGCCTAAGAAATTTTTTGGGTCAAATTGATTGGAAAGTCTTGGGTATGGGGTGTGGGCCGGTCTTGGAGCGAGACATGAACCCAGCGATAGGTGAAGTAAAGGGGGATTTCGATGTGGATTCAATATATAACTTATTTACGAATATTCTAAACAAAGCACAGGAACGTAGTATACCATACAAATTGAATAAATCGAATACTAATGACCCAAAGTGGATAACAAAATTTGAAGAACCTTATAGGTAAAAAAAGAGAGCTTGGTACAAAAGGATTAAAAATGGGGAGGTCACTTTAGAACAGGAATTCGTACAACTGGTTAGAAATGTTAAAAAAAGTGATAAGGAAAGCAAAAATAAACTATGAAGTTCGCATAGCAGGGCAAGCAAAGAAATCCTAATGGGTTTTTTCAGTTATATCGTACTAAGACTAGGGAAAGGATAGGTCCATTAAAAACTGAGACAGATAGTGATGAAGAGATGAGTAGTATTTTTAATAAATATTTTGTATCTGTATTTACTAAAGAGGAACTTAACAATATGCCTTCAGCCGAACAAGTCTGTGGGGTGGGGACGAGGACAGGTTGACTAGTTTAGCAGTTACCAGGGAAGATGTTCTTAAACAAATAGTAAAACTCAAACCAAACAAATCCCCTGGGCCGGATGAAGTGTTTGCCAGGGTGCTTAAAGAATGCAAAGATGAGCTTTGTGACCCACTGTCAACCATATTTAATAAATCAATAGAGTCAGGCAGAGTGCCTGAGTTTTGGAAAGTTGCTAATGTGATACCAGCTTTTAAGAAAGGAGATAGATCACTTGCGTCTAACTATCGACCAATTAGCCTAACGTCTATTGTGGGGAAGTTACTCGAATCTTTAATAGCAAATAAAATTCGTCTTCATCTTGAAAAACATAAATTAATAATAGAGTCGCAACATAGTTTTATAAATGGCCGTTCCTGTTTAACAAATTTGTTATCTTTTTATTCTAGCATAGTTGAGGCAGTTGATAGTGGTAAGGATTGTGATTTCGTGTACCTTGACTTTAGCAAAGCTTTTGATACAGTGCCACATGAAAGACCGATTAAAAAAAAATAGAGGCTCATGGTATTGGAGGTGCTATATTAAGTTGGATTAGTACATGGTTATTCCAAAGGAAACAATTGGTTCCACAAATCAACAACCCTGTTACTGAACCAGTATTTACCCAAGTCTTTCCTAAATCTAAACTTATCCAATTTATACCCATTGTTTCGTATTCTGTCTTGTGTTGATATTTTTAATACCCTATTAATATCCCCCCTGTTATGTCCATTCATCCACTTGTAAACCTCTATCATGTCACCCCTAACTCTTCGCCTTTCCAGTGAACGCAATTTAAGCTTTGTTAATCTTTCTTCATATGAAAGATTTCTAATTTGGGGAATTAACTTAGTCATCTTTTTTTTTATTGTTGTATTCGATACATGAACCATATTTTGGACCCAAATTCTGGCTCTCTGCACCTATTCGCAGTTTGAAATTCCGACTTTTTATACCAAAAATATGCCAATTACTGAAAGCGGCGGTGGGTCACATTTTCCCCAAACCCCACTGCAGTTTTCAAATATTCTCCCATGGATCGCGATATTTCTTTTCCAAAACTCCCACAATTTCTCATATCTATTGTTTGGAACTTCCCTTCATTAAATGATCCATACGAAATTCTAAGAGCAGTAAAATTGTCAGTGGAAAATCTTCTATTTTATTACGAATGAGAGAGGTTCAGTGAGTTTATTTGACAGTAAAATCCAGCTTGGAGTTTTATGTTAAATTTGTTATCTTTTTATTCTAGCATTGTTGAGGCAGTTGATAGAGGTAAGGATTGCGATGTTGTATACCTTGACTTTAGCAAAGCTTTTGATACAGTGCCACATGAAAGACTGATTAAAAAAATAGAGTCTCATGGTATTGGGGGTGCTATATTAAGCTGGATTAGGGCATGGCTATACCAAAGGAAACAGAGAGTTAGTATAAATGGAATCAAGTCAGAGTGGGAAAATGTTGTAAGTGGAGTGCCTCAAGGCTCTGTCCTGGGACCTCTGTTGTTTATAATATATATAAATGATTTAGATTCAGGTTTGAGTAGCAACATTTGCAAATTTGCCGATGATACGAAAATCGGTAGGGAAATTAATTCGGAGGAGGACTCACTATCACTTCAAGTTGATCTAGATAGGGTTTTGAAATGGTCAAAGGATTGGCAGATGCAGTTTAATGCTGATAAATGTAAAGTTCTGAGGTTAGGTAATGATGATAGAGTTACAAGATACGAGCTAGATGGTGTTGTGATTGCGAAGTCGGATTGCGAAAGGGATCTGGGAGTTATGATTAGTAAGAATTTAAAACAAAAGGATCAATGCATAAATGTTCGTAATAAGGCAAATCGGACACTTGGATTTATTAATCGCAGCGTTAGTAACAAGACACCTGGTGTGGTTCTCAAGCTATATCTTGCTCTAGTTAGGCCCCATTTAGATTATGCAGTTCAGTTTTGGTCGCCATATTATAGAATGGATATAAATTCACTTGAACGTGTCCAGCGTAGGATGACTAAGTTAATTCCCCAAATTAGAAATCTTTCATATGAAGAAAGATTAACAAAGCTTAAGTTGCATTCACTGGAAAGGCGAAGAGTTAGGGGTGACATGATAGAGGTTTACAAGTGGATGAATGGACATAACCGGGGGATATTAATAGGGTATTAAAAGTATCAACACAGGACAGAACACGAAACAATGGATATAAATTGGATAAGTTTAGATTTAGGAAAGACTTGGGTAAATACTGGTTCAGTAACAGGGTTGTTGATTTGTGGAACCAATTGCCGCGTAACATTGTGGAGGTGGGGTCCCTCGATTGTTTCAAGCACGGGTTGGACAAGTATATGAGTGGGATTGGGTGGTTATAGAATAGGAGCTGCCTCGTATGGGCCAATAGGCCTTCTGCAGTTACCTTTGTTCTTATGTTCTTATGTTCTTATGGATCTTAACTCTCTCCACGCATATGACGATGTTGGTTAGGATAACAGGGCAATGGGAGGACGTTATCTGGGAAATTATTGATCTAGCAAATACCTGGGCGACAAACAACAACTTAAATTGCCTCACTCGAGTCTACTGCCTTGAAATCCTGGGTACTCGCCATGTTCTGCGACCATGAAGCCTGCCCCAACCCGCACCTGCGGCTGGAACTGCTGCATTTGATCGGGATGTGGCCAGAGACGTACCTTCAGGATGCCGCCTCGGGTATGCAGGCAGCTGCAGGGTTGGTCATAAGAACTCAAACTTTCATATGAAGAAAGATTAACAAAGCTTAAATTGCATTCTCTGGAAAGGCGAAGAGTTAGGGGTGACATGATAGAGGTTTACAAGTGGATGAATGGACATAACAGGGGGGATATTAATAGGGTATTAAAAGTATCAACACAAGACAGAACACGGAACAATGGGTATAAATTGGATAAGTTTAGATTTAGGAAAGACTTGGGTAAATACTGGTTCAGTAACAGGGTTGTTGATTTGTGGAACCAATTGCCGCGTAACATTGTGGAGGTGGGGTCCCTCGATTGTTTCAAGCGCAGGTTGGACAAGTATATGAGTGGGATTGGGTGGTTATAAATAGGAGCTGCCTCGTATGGGCCAATAGGCCTTCTGCAGTTACCTTTGTTCTTATAAGAACATAAGAACAAAGGTAACTGCAGAAGGCCCATTGGCCCATACGAGGCAGCTCCTATTCTATAACCACCCAATCCCACACATATACGTGTCCAACCCGCGCTTGAAACAATCGAGGGACCCCACCTCCACCACGTTACGCGGCAATTGGTTCCACAAATCTACAACCCTGTTACTGAACCAGTATTTACCCAAGTCTTTCCTAAATCTAAACTTATCCAATTTATACCCATTGTTTCGTGTTCTGTCCTGTGTTGATACTTTTAATACCCTATTAATATCCCCCTTTATACCCTATTAATATCCCCCTCATAGAGGGGGATATTAATCCCCCTCTATGAGGGGGATTAATAGAGTTAAGTTCTCTTCTCTATGCCTTCCCCCTCTATGAGGGGGAAGGCATAGAGTTAAGTTCTTCTTTAGTAAATACAGAGACAAAATATTTATTAAAAATACTACTTATCTTTTCGTCATTATCTGTTATGTGACCTGTCTCGTTTTTTAATGAACCTATCCTTTCCCTAATCTTTGTTCGATATAACTGAAAAAAAAAACTTTAGGATTTGCCTTTGCTTAGCCTGCTATACGAACTTCATAGTTTCTTTTTGCTTTCCTTATCTCTTTTTTAATATTTCTAACCAGTTGTGCGAATTCTTGTTCTAAACTGACTTCCCCATTCTTAATCCTTTTGTACCAAGCTCTATTTCTACCTATAAGGTTTTTCAGATCCTTTGTTATCCATTTCGGGTCGTTTGTATATGATCTATTCAATTTGTAAGGTATACTACTTTCCTGTGCTTTGCTTAGAATATTTGTAAATAAGTTATATTTTGAGTTCAAATCGAAATCCTCCTTTACATCTGGGCCAAATAGGCCTTCTGCAGTTACCTTTGTTCTTATGTTCTTATGTTCTTATCTCCCTCGCTGGGTTCACGTCTTGCTCCAATAACGGCCCACCCCCTGTGTCCAAGACTTCCCAATCTATTTGACCCAAACAATTTCTTAGGATATTAAAATTAGCTTTACGAAAATCTGGCAATTTTAACAGAATTTTCTCCTACAGATCTATTCTATTCTATGTTAAATCTGATTTTTTTGTGATCACTGTTCCCTAGCTCACTCCCTATTTCGATGTCATTAATTTGTGTTTCCCTGTTAGTTAACACTAAATCTAAAACAATGTTCTTAAACAAAGGTGTACCACTAGTTCACGAACTACTGGACTAGTGGTGACAAGATTTCTCAGTGTGCACAGTTTTAAGAGAGTTCACAGTGAATTATTACGGTCGTGGTTGTTTTATGAACATCATTGCTTCTTATTTTTACCGATTTCACTGTCTCATGCTTATCAGTCTTGTGTTCTTTTTCAAATAAAGTTTACTTACTGTTTCCATCAGCATCGCTTCACAAAATATATATATTAATCAGCTTTCAAATTCTTTACAACTGCAGTTCAGTTTCTTTTCAATATCATTCCTTTTGTTGTTTCCCCTTTCAGTATCTAGTTCAAGACCTCGTATCAATGTTATTACTGATTGCCAACAAATTATTTTTTTTAGTTTGTTCAAATTATTTTGTGCACAATTCAAACGTACTGCTTATTGATTACCACGGTTGTGCGTATCATAAGTCCTCTTTCTCAAAAACATATATTTATACTTAAACACTACCCTCTCAACTTTTTATGCTCATCGTAGCTTTAGACACACACACACACACACACACACACACACACACACAGTGTCGGGACTATATCTGCGACGGAATTCAACCTCCCAACGACACTAGTCATGGCTAAGAGATCTGAATTAAATTTCATTGACCCTTCACATTACCAGAGAACACGAGCCTCGTATATATATGCACGGTAAACCTGCTTAAACTCAAGTCGGTAAAACTTGACTTGTATATATTGTAAACTCACAATATCTATTTTTGTGCGGACAAGAGCATTTAAATCGATTATTTTGTTTCTTAGACTTCTACTGTTAGTGTAATATACGATAAGTGCATTTGGTTATTATGAGGCCCTTAAGGGCATCATAATAACCAAAATATTCAAATAAAAAAAAGAATTCTCTTTTCCTGATCATTTTTACCAATTTGTTTTCCCCACAAACACGTACTTTTATTACCCCCCTAATCCATATCATATCCCATACCACTATCTACTTACAGTTTAAACCCAATCCTAAACAAAAGCCTCCAACGAGTTCCCAACAACAACCCCAGCCCTCAATAGATGCACCCCATCCCGAGCATACATTCCCTTTCTTTCATAGAAGTGTTCCTAGTTATCTATGAAAGATATTGCATTTGATTTGCAATATTTTTCTAGTCGGTAACTGACACCAAGTGCCCTCGACAACCATTCATTTCCAACTCCCTTATTTGGAGGAATGACATATGATCGGGATTCCTCCGTTGCTCGTATGGCTGTCTTAAACCTCTATCATTTCCTCACTCCTAACTCGTCCAACATCATTTCCACCTGCACTAATACAAATAATGGGTTTGTTCCCATTTCCAGCCATAATATCATTCATGTTGCCGACAATATCACCAACTCCAGCTCCCAGATTGCAGACTTATAACGTTGTTCCCCTATCTCTGGCACAAAAATTTCTATCCAAATACCACACCTGGGAATCTCCCACAACCACACTTCAGTCGCTGAGTGTAGCAGTACACAGTTACAGTCACTCCCTCAGTTACTCTTTTAGTACAGTGTAACCATGTCGCCCCAGGATATGACTTTCCTAACCATCCTTCTTGAATTATTAACGTCAAAAGGACACAGCGATATAGTAGCAAGAGCAAGGAAATTTGCTGAAGACGACCCAACCCTAAACGAAGCACCGTGGCAACTTGTAGGCAACGGAAAGGCTAACAAACGAAGAAGAACCGAAGAAACGTCCAAAGAAACCAAACTAGAAGCAAATCAAAACTCAAGAGGAGCACCCAAACCAATGCCAAGGACCATATTCAAGACCAAAAAACCAGTGGATGGTCCCACTTATGCTTTCATTGCCGCACTGGAAAAGAATAATCCAGGATCAGATCTTAGAGCCAAGCCCGACATTAGAGGTAGATATAACATATCCACAGCTAATCCGGATATAATCACAAACCTCAGGAACACAGAACACCTAGTGGAACTGAAACCAGAAGAAAGAATCACCAAAATGATAGTTCAAAATTTCCCGGTCGAAGTTCATGCAAACAGACTCCTAGAATGCCCAAATGTCACAACGGCGGAAAGATGCAAGCACAACAATAACGAAACAAGACAGGTTC
The DNA here is from genome assembly GCF_040958095.1 of Procambarus clarkii. Taxonomy (NCBI): domain Eukaryota; kingdom Metazoa; phylum Arthropoda; class Malacostraca; order Decapoda; family Cambaridae; genus Procambarus; species Procambarus clarkii. The sequence continues at coordinate 23,089,958 of NC_091161.1, read as the reverse complement.
TTGTAACAATAAAAGGACTTCGCACCAACACTGAGTGTTGGCATCTATGGTCAATTCAGGCTGAGACTGTACAGCCCAGAACCCATGCGCTGTTACAGATGTCAGCGCTTCGGCCACCACAAAGATGGCTGCAGAGGCCCGGAACGATGTGGTGTATGTAGCGAGCTCCACAATACCGACATATGCAAGAATCTGCACAAAGCAGGCAGACAAACGAAAGCAAAATGCCCGAACTGCGGGGATACACATCACGCCTGGAACAAACGATGCCCAGAAAGGGTAAAAAGAATACTAGCTTTCGGATCAACCCAGCAACCCAAAGTAACAACTTCGAGACCCCAATCGACCAGACCCTCGGTAAAAAGCCAGTGGTACACCCCTCGGCAAGTCCGAATAAATGAAGATCAGCAACAGTCTGGCGCGCCGAGTCCTTCTGGTCTGGGCAAGGACGGGGCCTCCAACAACTGGAGGGGGCAAGGGGGCGCTGCTCCACTGGGAGACAGCAACAGAATGGATCGGGGCGGCAGAGAGAACATGCCTGCCGTTGCCTCCGGGACCTCCCAGGCAGGAATGATGATCCCAGCATTATCGGGTGCCCCAGTGGCTGGATGTAGCAAGGGCGCTTCGGCCCAACCAGGAGTCTCCTCACCCGCCAAGAAGAAAGTCACCACTCCAGCCAAGAAGACAAACTGGACTCAATGATTCCACTATAAACGGAAAAATGGACAATCTCAAAATTATACAGTGGAATATTCAAGGACTCAAAAGCAAAGCACAAACACACACAGCAGTGCTTCTCAAGGATAGCATTGATATTGTTCTACTCCAAGAAACACTCACCAGGACTGGCAGATTTATCAATATCCCAGGATATCAAGGATTCCACTGCCCTATGGCACAAGGTGGCACCAGAGGCATTTCAATTCTAGTAAGAAATATCAATGCCACGGCAATCACAGACCTGCCCAACTGTGGCGAGAACGTCGAAATTATGGGAATTAAGCTTACTATGAGGAACTCAACGCTGTCCATTTTCAATGTATACAAGAGCCAGAGAGAACATGACATGGATCTCTCAACAATCTTTGAAATAGCAGTCACAACACCACCTATCATATCTGGCGACTTCAACGCTCATAGTGAATTACTTCTTGATTCACCAAGAACCGACGCCAACGGAAGACATATTGAACACCTTTTGGATGAAGTGCCTGAAGTCAGTCTGCTTAATTCGACGGAACCAACCCACACTGGTGGGGGGAAAGTTTGATCTCACGTTTGTTTCCACCAGTATTTATGAGTTGTGTCATTGGTCAGTGGATCATGTTCTGACCAGTGACCACTTTGCTACAAAAACAGTTATTAATATAGCACTACCTCCTAGACCTCCAGCTCCCGAGCCCGGATGGGACTTTATCAAAGCAGATTGGACGAAGTTTCAGGAAGCTCTCTAAACTTGGCACCAAAACTACACTCCTCCTGACAACACCGAAGAAATGGAAAAAGATTTAGTAAATGCAATACATAGAGCAGCAAATCACGCCATCCCCAAGAGGAAAACAATCACCCAGCAACACAAGGACCATTGGTATTACTGTGATAGGATCAAAGAGCTACATAACAGACTAAATCGTGAACGAAAGAATTTCAGAAGAGATAGAACCGAAGCTAATCTAGGACTTCTTAGAGCTGTCCGAGATCATGTGCACGAAGAAACAGCAAAAATCAGAAAAATGGCTCGAGTGGTGTGCCAATTTAAATCAGCATACGTCCTTGGGCGACACCTGGAGGCAGATCAACAAGGCCAAAGGAAAATCGCCTCCTGCTCCGCCGCACCATGTTCATCCAGAGCAAGAAGCAGAAAGGCTAGCAAATCTATTTGCTTCAAGAGCCAGTTCCACTCAACTTCCTCAAGCAACTCTGACTCACCAACAAAGACTTCAAGCAGCAAGATGGAAAAAATAGATGATGCTTTAGCCTTACCTGACGAACTAGACCAATCTTTCAATCTAAAAGAACTCAGAAGTGCTACAAAGAAAACTAAAAATACAGCTCCAGGAGAGGACAATATCACTTACAACATGCTAGCCAAGCTAGGAGAAAAGGGTGAAGAAGCCTTCTTGATTTCCTTAACAGAGTATGGGTGACAAGAACCCGACCACTCTTGGAACAGTGCAATTATAATTCCCATTCCAAAACCTAAAGACCCAGGAAATCCAAGACCCATCTCATTAACAAACTGTCTGGCCAAAACTGCAGAAAGAATGGCCCTTAATCGAATTGAATGGAAAGCCAATCCACTGCACCAAAATATGTTTGCTTATAGAAAAGGTGTTGGAACCACAGAATGCCTTACCTCCCTCCTGGATCAAATCAATGACAAACCTGGAATCCTTATTTTTCTAGAGCTTGAAAAAGCCTTCGAGTTAGCCAGTGCTCCAGCTACACTGTGCTGCCTTGTGGATAAGGAAATCAAAGGACACGCTCTTGCTTTTGCCAAAGGAAGCCTGCTTAACCGAGAAGCTAAAGTCAAATTCCAAGGAAAAACATCGACCTCAAAGAGGCTGGAAAATGGAACTCCGCAGGGAGGAATACTAAGCCCCTTCCTCTTCAACTGTCTCATGGAACAATTCATGAAGCTCGAGCTACTAAAAGCCAAACTTCTTAACTATGCAGACGACTTTGTGGTCATCATCAATGGCAAAGGTGCAAGGAACCATGCACAAAAATGCCTAGATATTATCAGCAAGGAAGCAAGGAAGCATAGCAGTGAAAATAAACAGCAATAAAACAAAAGCAATGACCGTTAAAATGAGAACTCAAGACATCAGACTGGCAATACAAGGACAAGAAATTGAGTGGGTTACCTCTTTTCAATACCTAGGAGTCATAAGAGACAACCAGTTGAAATTCACTCAAAAAATTGAATATCTTCGGCAACGCTGTAAAGCCAGAAACTCAGCTTTGAACTCTCTGACCAGTCTTAGAGAGGGTGCATCTCTACCAGTACTCAAAATGTACTACGTTCAAGCAGTTAGGTCACTCATCGACTACGCTGCTCCTGCTCCTACATCCCTCAGTGATAACCAATGGGAGAAACTGGAAGTGTCTCAAAATGATGCTCTGAGAACAATGCTGGGAACACCTATATGGACGCGTAGAGAGAACCTTAGAATGGAAACAAATTTACCAGCATTAGAAAACAGGATGAAACAAAGGATAGCCACCATAATGGGAAAACTTACTGGAACAACCGCCAGGCTGTCAATCAAAGACAACATACAGAGATCCTTTCAGAAAAACCTACAGTATATAACAAGCTCATGGATGGATAATGTGGTCAAGATTTTAGAGAAAATGTACATGAAATTGACCATTAAAAACAAAGGGGAAGATAGACCATATCAACACTTTCGACAGCCTCCTCCATGGGAAGAATCGACTCCAAAGATAATCATTGAAAGATTACCAGTTAAAAAATCAGCATGTGACCCGCAGAGGCTCAAGGAAGTAATAGAGCAACAAATGGAAACTATCTCTAGACCCACAACGACTCACATCTTCACAGACGGATCAGTTGATCAAGAAAAAGGTTCCGCTGGGGCAGCAGTTTACACTACCAACCATGAAGCTTACTGGAGCATGAATAGTGGGTGCTCAACATTGCAAACAGAATTATATGCCCTGAAGGAGGCAATAAACTATACAATTGAGAATAATTTACATGATGTAATCATTCATACAGACTAAATCTTCGCTCCAGGCATTGTTATCCAGTCAGCACAGAGATAATATACAACTCTCCACAGAAATTCAACATATAGGAAAAGATGCCCATAATCGAGGGCTGTCAATCACCCTAAATTGGATACCAAGTCACATTGGCATAGAGGGGAATGAAAAGGCAGACTCACTAGCAAAAACTGCCACTGCTCTGCCTGTTGTACAGGTTCAAATACCTCCAAGTTTCTCACAGATAAAGGAGCAAATCAAGAAGAAAATATTCTCAACTATCAAAAGTCGCCACAGAGCCAAAGTAGCGGAAGGAAGATCCACTGCGATATGGTACGAACAAGCCACTGGTTACTCCTCTTTCAAGCCTGGCAAAAAGATATCCAGAGACATTGCAGTAGCCATACACAGACTCGGACTTTGGTACAAGTGCTGCTGGGAGGTAATGAACCCAATAGTTAAAGAGTGTCACATCTGTGAAACTGAGGCAGAGACGCCGCTATTGCACTACTTACTGGAATGTGAAGCTACTGAACCCCTGAGCATCAAACTCAACATTAATCCAACGACAGCAGCTGCATTAGATGCACATTCCACCACGACTACAATGATTAGAAAAGCTGTTGAGGAATGGGACTCATTAGTGAGCATTCTGCATCTACATCCGCCACCAAGATAATGTTAATAAAACAAGATTAAACAAGTGCAGTAAAAACAGAAGCGACAAATAAGCAGGGAAAAAGGAGAAGTCCTCTCCTCCATTTTAAACTTAGACCTAAATATCACAGGAAAAAGGTTATCATGTATAACCAAACTCAATTACGGGCTCACCATAGCCCGTGCTACATGGACACACTGTTCTGAATAGCTAAATCTTTAACAACAACAACATCCCACAACCAAAATTCTCTAAGGCACTTCCTTTACTTTCTGAGCACTTTGTAGGACCTGCTCTTCGTTGCTGTCCCTTTCGAACGAACTGCAGGCTCACCACAGCACTGTGATGAGTGCTGTGGTGAGCCTGCATTCGTACAACTGGTTAGAAATGTTAAAAAAAAGATATAAGGAGGGCACAACAAGAAACTGATGTTCGTATAGCAAGGCAAGCAAAGAAAAATCCTGAAATTTTTTTCCAGTTATATAGAACAAAGGTTAGGGAAGGATTGGTCAATTAAAAACCGTGAAAGGTCATAACGGATAATGACGAGGAGACGAGTAGTATTTTTAATATTATATCTATTTATTGAAAAAACAATTTAACTATGCCTTCAGCCCAACAAGTTCTCCTCCCCATGTAGGTGGGGACGAGAAAATGTTGACTAGCTTAACAGTTATCAGGAATGATGCTATTAAACAAACTGTGCAACTCAATCCAAACAAATCCCCAGGGCCGGACAAAGTGTTTGCCTGGGTGTTTAAAGAATGTAAAGAGGAGCTTCACAATCCTTCACCAGGTCCTCTAGTGTAGTGAAGGCCCTGGTGACTCTAGTGTAGTGAAGGCCCTGGTGACTCTAGTGTAGTGAAGGCCCTGGTGACTCTAGTGTAGTGAAGGCCCTGGTGACTCTAGTGTAGTGAAGGCCCTGGTGACTCTAGTGTAGTGAAGGCCCTGGTGACTCTAGTGTAGTGAAGGCCCTGGTGACTCTAGTGTAGTGAAGGCCCTGGTGACTCTAGTGTAGTGAAGGCCCTGGTGACTCTAGTGTAGTGAAGGCCCTGGTGACTCTAGTGTAGTGAAGGACCTGGTGACTAGTGTAGTGAAGGACCTGGTGACTCTAGTGTAGTGAAGGACCTGGTGACTCTAGTGTAGTGAAGGACCTGGTGACTCTAGTGTAGTGAAGGACCTGGTGACTAGTGTAGTGAAGGACCTGGTGACTCTAGTGGGAGCCCTGAGGACAGAGTTGGACTCTCTGCGGGAGGAGGTGCGTCAGCTGAAAGAACAACGAGAAGTAACGAAGGAGACCAGTAGTAAAGGGACCTCGTCTTGAGAGTTGTGAAAGACAGGGGCCTTAAGAAGACTTTGATAAAGCCGCCTTCAAACGCCATAGCAACTTCTAATTCATTTGACGTTTTGGAGGACGAGTGCTGTGGTGAGACTGCGGATCGCGCAAAAGGGAAAGCAACGTAGAGCAAGGAAGCGCAGGCCCCTCAGAGAGTAAAGGAAGTACCTAACCAAACCTTAGTTGTGGGAGATTCCCAGATAAGGTATTTGGATAGAACGTTTTGTGCTAGAGATAGGGGGAACAGGTTAAGGGTTTGCTATCCCGGAGCTGGCATTGGTGATATTATAAACAACATGAATGATATTATGGCTGGAAATGGGAACAATCCCATTATTTGCATTAGCGTGGGAGGAAATGATGTTGGTTGAGTTAAGAGTGAGGAACTGATTCAGAGGTATAAAACAGCCATAGAATTAGTTAGGAGCAAGGGAGGAATCCCGATCATATGTGGCATTCTTCCAAGAAAGGGAGTGGGAAATGAATGGATATCGAGGGCACTTGGTGTCAATAGCCGGCTGGAAAGATATTGCAAATCAAATGCAATATCTTTCATAGACAACTGGGAACACTTCTATGGAAGAAATGAAATGTATGCTCGTGATGGGGTGCATCTATCGAGAGCTGGGGTTGTTGCTGTTGCGAACTCGTTGGAAGAAGTGGTTAGAGGTGTTTGTTTGGGTTTAAACTGTTAGTAGATAGAGGTATGGGAATTGATTTGGAGGAAGGAGGTAATAAAAGTATGTGTTTGTGGGAGAAAGGAATTGGCAAAATGATCAGGGAAAGAGAAGGGCCTCAAAATAACAATTCACTTAGGGTATATTACACTAACAGTAGAAGTTAAGAAATAAAATTAACGAATTAAATGCTCTTGTCTGCACAGAAAAAAAGAGATAATATTGCACTTACCGAAACGTGGATGAATGTAGAAAATAGAGAACTATTAGCTGAATATCAAATAAATGGATTTAAACTATTTCACACATATATTAGACGAGGAGGTGGAGTAGCCATATATGTTAGGGACAATTTGAAATGTAGTCTCAAAGAGGGAATCAAAACTGAGCCACACACAAACTATTTGGATAGAATTAAACGAAAAAGCTAATATTATAATAGGAGTTATATATAGGCCACCAAATTTAGACAGAATGGAAGCAAAGCACCTATGGGATGAAATATCTAGAGCATCTAGATCTAACAGTATTTATGTCATGGGTGACTTTAATTTTAGCGGAATGAACTGGTTGAACAAAACCGGGAATAGTGAAGCAGAAGATTTTCTAGAAATAATTGACGATTGCTTTCTTACGCAACACATTAAGGAACCATCACGGGAAAATAATATTTTAGATTTAGTGTTAACTAACAGGGAAACACAAATTAATGACATCGAAATAGGGAGTGAGCTAGGGAACAGTGATCACAAAGAAATCAGATTTAGCATAGAATGGAATAGACCAGTAGGAGAAAATTCTGTTAAAGTGCCAGATTTTCGAAAAGCTGATTTTAATAGCAAGAAATTTTAGAAGAAAAAAGAAATTTTTTGAGTCAAATTGATTGGAAAGTCTTGGGTATGGGGTGTGGGCCGGTCTTGGAGCGAGACATGAACCCAGCGATAGGTGACTTAAATGGGGATTTCGATGTGGTTTCAGTATATATCTTATTTAAGAATATTCTAAACAAAGCACAGGAACGTTGTATACCATACAAATTGAATAGATCGAATACTAATGACCCAAAGTGGATAAAGAATTTGAAGAACCTTATAGGTAAAAAGAGAGCTTGGTACAAAAGGATTAAAAATGAGGAGGTCACTTTAGAACTGGAATTCGTACAACTGGTTAGAAATGTTAAAAGAGAGGTAAGGAAAGCAAAAAGAAACTATGAAGTTCGCATAGCAGGGCAAGCAAAGACAAATCCTAAAGGGTTTTCTCAGTTATATCGTACTAAGACTAGGGAAAGGATAGGTCCATTAAAAACCGAGACAGGTCAAATAACAGATAGTGATGAAGAGATTAGTATTTTTAATAAATATTTTGCATCTGTATTTACTAAAGAGGAACTTGGTATGCCTTCAGCCGAACAAGTCTATGTGGGTGGGGACGAGGACAGGTTGACGAGTTTAGCAGTTACCAGGGAGGATGTTCTTAAACAAATAGTAAAACTCAAACCAAACAAATCCCCAGGGCCGGATGAAGTGTTTGCCAGGGTGCTTAAAGAATGCAAAGAGGAACTTTGTGACAGACTGTCAACCATACTTAATAAATTAATAGAGTCAGGCAGAGTGCCAGAGTTTTGGAAAGTTGCTAATGTGATACCAGTTTTTAAGAAAGGAGATAGATCACTTGCGTCTAACTATCGACCAATTAGCCTAACGTCCATTGTGGGAAAGTTACTCGAATCTATTATAGCAAATAAAATTCGTCTTCATCTTGAAAAACATAAATTAATAATCGAGTCGCAACATGGTTTTATAAATGGCCGTTCATGTTTAACAAATTTGTTATCTTTTTATTCTAGCATAGTTGAGGCAGTTGATAGTGGTAAGGATTATGATGTGTACCTTGACTTTAGCAAAGCGTTTGATACAGTGCCACATGAAAGACTGATTAAAAAGATAGAGTCTCATGGTATTGGGGGTGCTATATTAAGCTGGATTAGGGCATGGCTATACCAAAGGAAACAGAGTTAGTATAAATGGAATCAAGTCAGAGTGGGAAAATGTTGTAAGTGGAGTGCCTCAAGGCTCTGTCCTGGGACCTCTGTTGTTTATAATATATATAAATGATTTAGATTCAGGTTTGAGTAGCAACATTTGCAAATTTGCCGATGATACGAAAATCGGTAGGGAAATTAATTCGGAGGAGGACTCACTATCACTTCAAGTTGTTCTAGATAGGGTTTTGAAATGGTCAAAGGATTGGCAGATGCAGTTTAATGCTGATAAATGTAAAGTTCTGAGGTTAGGTAATGATGATAGTTACAAGATACGAGCTAGATAGTGTTGAGATTGCTAAGTCGGATTGCGAAAGGGATCTGGGAGTTATGATTAGTAAGAATTTAAAACAAAAGGATCAATTCCTAAATGTTCGTAATAAGGCAAATCGGACACTTGGATTTATTAATCGCAGCGTTAGTAACAAGAAGACACCTGGTGTGGTTCTCAAGCTATATCTTGCTCTAGTTAGGCCCCATTTAGATTATGCAGTTCAGTTTTGGTCGCCATATTATAGAATGGATATAAATTCACTTGAACGTGTCCAGCGTAGGATGACTAAGTTAATTCCCCAAATTAGAAATCTTTCATATGAAGAAAGATTAACAAAGCTTAAGTTGCATTCACTGGAAAGGCGAAGAGTTAGGGGTGACATGATAGAGGTTTACAAGTGGGTGAATGGACATAACAAAGGGGATATTAATAGGGTATTAAAAGTATCAACACAAGACTGAACACGAAACAATGGGTATAAATTGGATAAGTTTAGATTTAGGAAAGACTTGGGTATATACTGGTTCAGTAACCGGGTTGTTGATTTGTGGAACCAATTACCGCGTAACGTGCTGGAGGTGGGGTCCCTCGATTGTTTCAAGCGTGGGTTGGACAAGTATATGAGTGGGATTGGGTTGTTATAAATAGGAGCTGCCTCGTATGGGCCAATAGGCCTTCTTCAGTTGCCTTTGTTCTTATGTTCTTATCAATTGTGTACCATATTTAATAAATCATTCGAGTCAGGCAGATTGGCAAAGTCGTGAAAGGTTGCTAATGTGGTACCAATTTTTAAGAAAGGAGATAGATCACAGGCTTCAAACTATCGGCCAATTAGCCTAACGTCTATTATGGTTAAGTTACTTGATATAATGCCAAATACCATTCGCCTTCATCTTGAAAAACAATTTAATAAACGATACAAATATGGTTTTACAAATGGCCGTTCATGTTTAACAAATTTGCTCTCATTTTATTCCAGCATAGTTGAGGCAGTTGATAGTTTTAAGGTTTTTGATGTTGTGTACCTTGACTTTAGAAAAGCTTTTGATACAGTGCTACATGAAAAACTGAATAAAAAGATAGTCTCATAATATTGGGGGGGCGGGGGGTGGGGTGCTATACTAAGATGGATTAGGGTATGGCTATACCAAAGGAAACAGTATACATGGGGTTAAATCAGAATTGGAAAATCTTGTAAGTGGAGTGCCTCTAGGCTCTGTCCTGGGCCCTCTGTTATTCTTAATTTATATAAATGGTTTAGATTCAGGTTTGAGCAGCAACATTTGCAAATTTGCCGATAATACAAAAATGGGAAGGGAAATAAACACTGAAAAAGACTATCACTTCAAGGTGATCTAAATAGGGTTTTGAAATTATCAAAATATTGGAAAATACAGTTTAATGCTGGCAGATTTTTGAGATTAGGTAATGATGATCGAGTTACAAGATACGAGCTAGATGGTGTTGAGATTGCGAAGTCGGATTGTGAAAGGGATCCTGGGAGTTATGTTAGTAAGAATTTAAAACCAAAATATCAATGCATAAATGTTCGTAATAAGGCAAATAAGGACACTGGGATTTATTAATCGAAGCGTTAGTAATAAGAATAAAGGTAACTGCAGAAGGTCTATTGGCCCATTCGAGGTAGCTCCTACCTATAACCACCCAATCCCACTAGTAAGTAAGCAAGTAATTATCAAAAGAAGGCACCAAACCGGGAAGGCTATGTAGCACCATCAAATGCGCAAAATAATCAGAGGGTGCTAAATATCACCAAGGATGCCAATACGAGAACAAAAACGCATAAGGCGAACGATATCAAAAGTATCCGAGTCACCAAGAATTCTATTGAGGGACAGGTGACGCGAGGGGCGGTCCGAAAGCAAGACACACGCTCGTCCTGGAAGTCTTGACATTCAAGAAGGACATGCACGACCGTAAAAGGGACAATGCAACTAGGACAATAAGGAGCAGGGCGGCGCTCCATCAAGTGACCATGGGTTAAGTAAGTATGGCCAATACGCAATCTCGACAGGGCTGTTTCCCACCGCCGGTTACGGTGGAAGGAGGACGGCCACGAGGAAACAACATTTAAGAGTACGTAGCTTGTTACCAGTAAGAGACAACCAAGAACCCTGCCAACGGGTAAGGACTGAGGAATGGATAACCGGGTAAAAGTCGGAATACGGAACGCCTTTACGAGAGATGGGACAAGAGCGGACAGCTTCCTTGGCGGCAGCATCCGCACGCTCATTTAAAGACACCAATATGGCTGGGAACCCAACAAAACTCAACCGACTTAAATTTACTGTGAACAAGAAACAGCCAATGCTGGATCTCGACAACTACTGGATGAACCGGATTAAAGGACCCGAGAGCCCTGAAGGCACTACGAGAGTCAACAACGACTACAAAGGAGGACTGACAACGAGAAAGCAGGAGACGAAGAGCATAGAGAATAGCATAAAGTTCTGCTGTAAACATGCTAGTCTCCGGAGGTAAGCGACACACATAAGTGCGATCAGGAAAAACAACAGAGTAGCCAACACCGTCCGCCGACTTAGACCCATCGGTGAAGACAGAAACGGAGTGGGAGTGCGAAGAAAAGTGCTCAAGGAAAAGGCGTTTTAGAACCGTAGGAGGGGTAAAAGCTTTAGTGATGTGGGTCAAGGAAGAACAAAACCGCGGAAGAGGGACTCTCCACGGGGGCAAAGAAGGAACAACACGAGGAGAAACATTAGAAATACGAACGGAAAGAGAATCCTGGAGGCGAGATAACCGAACAGAAAGAGGGAGCTGGTGAAGAGGAACAGGAACCGCAGGAGGGGTAAAAGTTAAAGCAGGATAGAGGCGAGAGGAAGGATGTTGTAAGGACCGCGCAAGATAGCGAAGACAGTAGCGATCACGGCGGTCCTGGAGAGACAGGAAGCCAGTGTCAACATACAAGCTAAGGACGGGAGTCGAACGAAAGGCACCAGAACTGAGGCGCAACCCAGTATGGTGCAAAGCATCAAGACGGCGAAGAGTAGAAGGAGAAGCAGATGAGTAAGCAGGGCAACCATAATCGAGCTTAGACTGGACAAGAGAGGAATGTAAAGCAAGGAGAGTGCGCCTATCTGCTCCCCAAGAAGTATGTGACAAGACCCGAAGGAGGGTAAGGGCCTTAGAGCACTCAACACGAAGGTAAGAGATATGGGGAGACCAAGACAAACGAGTGTCAAGGAATAACCCCAAAAGCTTTGCGGAATTTTTGTATTCAAGGGGATGACCATAAAGTGACAAGAGGGACGAAGAACAACCCGTTTCCGTGTAAAAGTCATGGCACAAGTCTTAGAAGTAGAGAACTTGAAGCCATGATCCGTGGCCCAAGACGACACGGCATCAATTGCAAGTTGAAGCCGGCGCTGAAGGAGAGGCGAATCATCACCCTGACAGCAAAGGGTAAGATCATCGACATAGCGAGCGGAGAAGACACCAGAAGGAAGAGAAGAAAGAAGACCATTGAGGGCAACCAGAAAAAGAGTAGTGCTCAGAACACTACCCTGGGGCACACCTTCGTATTGCCGAAAAGAGGCAGAGAGCGCGGTACCAAGGCGCACCCGAAAGGAACGATGGGAGAGGAAGCTGCGGAGAAAGAGAGGGAGACGACCACGAAGGCCAAAAGTATGAAGTTGAGATAGAATATGATATCTCCAAGTGGTGTCGTAAGCCCTTTCCAGGTCAAAAAGGACGGCAACAACGGAGGTCTTCGCAGCAAAAGCAGTACGAATATAGACCTCCAAGTTCACCAGGACATCTGTCGTGCTGCGGCACTTGCGGAAACCAAATTGAGAAGGGGAGAGGTGGTGATGGTGTTCCAGGAACCACATCAGACGAACGTTAACCATACGTTCAAAGAGTTTGCAGACAATTTGTGAGAGCAATAGGGCGAAAGTCCTTAGGGGAAGTACCCAGAGACCCCGGTTTGCGAACAGGGAGGACAACGGTATCGAGCCAGTCCTCAGGGACTGACGACGACTCCCAGATCCGATTATACAGACTCGGTAAATACTGAGACGTGCACGGAGGGAGATGGTGAAGCATCTTATAATGAATACCATCGGAGCCCGCCGCCGTAGAACCGCAGAGGGCCAGGGCAGAACGAAGTTCAGAGAGAGAGAGAAGGGATCATTATAGGGAAATTGAAGACGAGTGCAGAAATCTAAAGGACGAGACTCGAGGACAGGTTTACGAAGAAGAAAAGATTGGGGAAGATGAAGACCAGAGCTAACAGAAGAAAAGTGGGAACCCAGTACTGAAAGCTACCTGCAACGGGTCCGCCACAAGAGTATCATGGAGGTGAAGGACCGGTGAAACATCGGGAACGAATTTACCCGCTATCTTGCGGATACGCTTCCAGATCTGGGCCAGAGGAGTTTCGGACGTAATTGTCGAGACATAAGATGCCCAACATTCACGTTTAGCCGTACAGATGGCCCTACGGGCCACTGCACTCGCTTTCCGAAAGAAAAGAAAAGAATCGGTCGTCTGCCTACGGCGGTGCCTCTTCCAGGCTGCACGCTTACAGCGGACAGCCCGAGCACAGTCCGCATTCCACCAGGGAACGCACTTCCGTGGACCCCGGGAGGAAGAGCGAGGGATAGAGCGGAGGGCAGCGTTGAAGACAGTGTCATGAAAAAGGAAGAGAGCGCGAGAGAGAGGCAGAAGAGAGAGGTCAGAGAGAGTAGCACTGAGGGAAAATAGGGTCCAGTCCGCCTTAGCAAACTGCCACCTAGGGAAAGTGAGGGAAGGGCGAAAAGAGAAAAAGGAAACAAGGATGGGGAAATGATCACTTCCATGGAGATCATCAAGAACCTGCCACGTGAAATCTAAGTAAAGACAAGAAGAGCAGAGAGAAAGATCAAGACAAGAAAGGGTGCGAGTCCAAGAGTCCAAATGAGTGGGCTCACCAGAATTCAGAAAAGACAGGGAAGAAGAGAGGAGAAACAGCTCAAGAAGGCGACCCCGGGTATTCGTCAGAACCGTCACCCCAAAGAGAATGACGACAATTGAAGTCACCCAGCAGGAGCACAGGCTCCAGCAAGGAGTCTAGGAGGTGTTTCAAATCAGGGAAAAGAAAGCGGGACACTCGGGGGGAGATAAATGGAACAAACAGTGTACCATTTCCCCACAAAGACACGAGCAGCAGAACAATGGAGAGGTGAAGGAAAAAGTAAAGGAACAAAGGGAACATCAGCAAGAATCAAAAGAGCAGAAGAATTAGAAGCCCCAGCAACAGCTGGGGGGGGGGGGAGAGAAAGGAATAGCCCACGAAAACGACCAGGACGAGCACCAAGCATCGGCTCCTGGAGACAGACACAAAGGGGCGAAAACCGCGAAATCAGAAGTAGGAGTTCGAGGAAATTGGCGTAATAACCTCGAACGTTCCATTGAAGAATGGACAACGACGAGAAGAGAAAGGACAAAAACAGAGAACAAGGAAGAAACAAAGGCGAAAGAGCAACAGAGCACGTTAAAGAATATCAGGGTCGGGAACAGGGTCAGCAAAGTCAGGGTTAGGGGGCATGGGTAAACTGAGCAAAGACGGAGGGAAGGAAACGGGAGAACAGATCAGAGGTGGGCGGGCGGGGTCCGGAGGAGGAGGAGGAGGAGGAAGAAGAGGAGACAACGGAGAGGAGCAGGCAAGGACAGCAGCAGGAAGAGGAGGGGTAAAAAGAGGGGAGCATACCTCAGCAAGGGCAGCAACTGAGAGGGAAGCGGGGGCTAAAGAAACCTCCATAGCAGGAACAGGGGGCGCAACCACCGAAATGGGAGGGGAAGGAGCGAGAGAGGCAGAAGTAGGGGCCGAGGAAGAAAGCGAAACCTTCTTACCCGCCGGGGAGGAAGGAAGGAGAGGAGCCAGGTTTACGCTTCTGACGTAAAGAGACAGGTGTTCCAGCAACCACGTACTGGGCAACGGATTCTAGCGTCTCAACAGGAGAAGCTGAACGAGAGCACACATGACGGCCGTTTGGAGAGCGATGGACATCAGCCCGCACCGACAGGCGGCGAGGAGAGTCAAGAGACGGAGGGGAAGGATGGGAAGGAAGAACGGAGGGAGACGAGGAAGAAGACACAGGAGACACGACAGACCTGGTAGAAGGAAGGGGAACCCCAGACAGAGGACCAGGAGGAGGATCCTTCGGGAGAGAACCCAAGAACAGAGGAGGGGGCAGTGGGCGCATCAGGGTCCAAGGCCCGGAAACGGTTGTGAGTCTGAGGAAGGTGGGAAGGACGAGGAGAGGAAGAGCGCAACACGCGAGCATAAGAGATATTAGCATAAGGCGGGAGCCGGCGATCCTGGCGTCTCGCCTCAGGAAAAGATAAACGCTCCCGGTGCTTCAAGTTGAGGACGGCTGCCTCAAGCTTGTAATGGACACACGCACGGGAGAAGACAGGATGGGCCTCACCGCAGTTGAGGCAACGAGCCTGGGGAGAAGTGCACTCCGACTTAGAGTGACCTTCGCCACCACACAAAGGACAGAGAGATAGTCCCGGAGCAGCGGAGGGCACCATGCCCAAACCTACAGCACTTGTTGCAGAGCCGAGGAGAAGGAATGTACTCCTGGACAGAGCACCTGGCACCAGCAAGAATGACAGAGGGTGGAAGGGTCCTACCATCAAAGGTAATCTTCACAACCCGGAGGGGTTGACGGCGACTACCACGAGGGGGACAAGTAAACGTGTCCACCTGGAGAATAGAATGGCCCTGGGCAGCAAGGATATGTCGAATATCGTCGTGGCAGTCGCGCAGGTCCCGAACACCGGTCGCAACATGGGGCGGGAGCAAAATAGTGCCAACACTGGCATTCAACTGAGTGTTCTTCGAGACCCGAACAGGGGTCTCGCCAAGGCAGGATAAGGCAGCCAAGCGGGAAGCTGCATCCTGAGAAGGAGCAGCAACGACACATGTACCGAGACGAGTGGGGTTGAAAGTAATGGAGGCATCCACGGAATCAACGAGATGTCGATGGAGGGAGAAATCGTCAGGAGGCGCAGAATCAAGAGGGAGGAGATCAAAATATTTGGCCCACGAAGCGGGACCAAACAAGGCTTGATAGGTAGCAGAACTGGAAGGAATCGAGCGAGGGCGGCCGTGACGAGGACGGCGGTGAGAACCCCAGAGAGAGAGGGGTTAAAAGGCGCAGTAGTTACAACTAGAGAAGGAGCCGCGCCAGGGGACAGAGGTAGTCACCACCGGGGGCTTGGGGCTCGACCCAACCACAGAGGAGGGAGGAGAGCCAGGGGAAGGATTCTGAGAGGCCAAAGGAGGAGCAAGGTCGGGGCCCAATGCAGCGGAGGCTACAGAGCCCGGTCTTCCAATACGGACCGACTCGGGGGCTTGGTCGCCCACCCCACAAGCCTGAGAAGGTAAACCAGAAGCAGCCGAAACAAGGGTTATCATTACGAAAAGAAGAATTCATTCACGAATGTGCCCCCACACCCACCATGGAGCCACAATTAGAGGCAGGACACCCAACAAGAAGCTATCGCCGATCTTGCCAGGGCCTCCTAGGGGTGCGTCGTGAGTATACGCCCCACAAACGCCACCTTAAGAAACCGACAGTCCGTCGAAATCGGGTTCAGTGACGAAAGGGGGACTGACAATAAAAGGTTCCCCTCGCTCTCGACGTCAGGTACTACAGTTCTACAGGTGCAAGAGTATGCCTCCTCAAGCACCCGGGAGTCAAAATAGAAGAAGTCCAAGGGAAGAACCAGAACGAGCAAAAGGTCGGCAGGAAACGGCAAGCAGATAGGAGAAGAGGGGGGAGAAAAACGAAACAGAAGGAAAAGGAAAAGATGCCCAGCAGAATTGGAGAGGACGGCAGCAGGAGCACAAGGCTAGAAAAGGACAGAGGACTGTCCCAAGGAGCATCACACTCCGGCAGCCGCCCACTAAGCCCCCACACGGCGACAACGAGCTGAGCGGGGAGGGGGCCCAATCCCACTAATATACATGTCAAACCCACGTTTGAAACAATCTAGGGACCCCACCTCTACCACACCACGTGGCAGCTGGTTCTACAAATCAACAACCCTGTTAGCGAACCAGTATTTACCCAGGTATTTCAGAAATCTAAACTTTTCCAATTTATACCTGGATAAGTTTAGATTTTGTTTCGTGTTCTGTCTTATGTTGATACTTTCAAACCCTATTAATATCCCATATGTTATGTCCATTCATCCACTTGTAAACCTCTTATCATGTCACCCCTAACTCTTCGCCTTTCCAGTGAATGCAATTTAAGCTTTGTTAATCTTTCTTCATATGAAAGATTTCTAATTTGGGGAATTAATTTAGTCATCCTACGCTGGACACGTTCAAGTGAATTTATATCCATTCTATAGCAAGGCGACCAAAACTGAACTGCATAATCTAAATGGGGCCTAACCAGAGCAAGATATAGCTGAAGAACCACACCAGGTGTCTTGTTACTTACGCTTCGATTAATAAATCCCAGTGTCCTATTTGCCTTATTACGAACATTCATGCATTGATCCTTTTTTTTTAAATTCTTACTTATCATAACTCCCAGATCCCTTTCGCAATTCGACTTCGCAATCTCAACACCATCTAGCTCGTATCTTGTAACTCGATCATCATTACCTAGCCTCAAAACTTTACATTTATCAGCATTAAACTGCATCTGCCAATCCTTTGACCATTTCAAAACCCTATTTAGATCAACTTGAAGTGATAGCGAGTCTTCTTCCGTGTTAATTTCCCTGCCGATTTTTGTATCATTGGCAAATTTGCAAATGTTGCTACTCAAACCTGAATCTAAATCATTGATATATATTATAAACAACAGAGGTCCCAGGACAGAGCCCTGAGGCACTCTACTTACAACATTTTCCCACCCTGACTTAACCCCATTTATACTAACTCTGTTTCCTTTGGAATAGCCATGCCCTAATCCAACTTGATATAGCACCTCCAATACCAGGAGCCTCTATTTTTTTAATCAGTCTTTCATGTGGCACCGTATCAAAAGCTTTGCTAAAGTCAAGGTACACGACATCACAGTCCTTACCACTATCAACTGCCTCAACTATGCTGGAATAAAAAGATAGCAAATTTGTTAAACATGAACGGCCATTTGTAAAACCATGTTGCGACTCATTTATTAATTTGTGTTTTTCAAGATGAAGACGAATTTTATTTGCAATTGTCGATTCAAGTAACTTTCCCACAATAGACGTTAGGCTAATTGGTCGATAGTTTGACGCAAGTGATCTATCTCCTTAAAAATTTATATCACATTAGCAACTTTCCATAACTCTGGCACTCTGCCTAACTTTATTGATGTATTAAATATGGTAGACAGTGGGTCGGAAAGCTCCTCTTTGCATTCTTTAAGCACCCTGGCAAACACTTCATCCGGCCCTGGGGATTTGTTTGGTTTGAGTTAACTATTTGTTTAATTACATCCTCCCTGGTAACTGCTAAACTAGTCAACCTGTCCTCGTCCCCACTCACATATACTTGTTCAGAAGACGCCGAAGCTGCTTGATCTGAGGGAGGAGATAGTTGCCCCTCCTGGACACCCGAGGTCTTCGCTTGCAGGACTATAATTTTAACCCCCACGTCACACTATTTAAACGACGCTGGGTAGATGCTACCTAACTTGCCTATTTTAAGAGAGCCAGGGTTCACTCACAACATGAAGCAATCGTAAAAAATCTGATAAACTCTGCACAGTTACCCGACGGAACCGATGTCAGTATACCAAGAGTGGGTTTCAAGGTGTATAACCCGAAGAATGCTATCGTATCTACAAACATGTCAATATCAAACAGCCACTTGAATAATATCCTGCATTGCTTTGGATACCATTACCCTGTATTCCTATATTCACTTGTAATTATAACAAATTATATGTCATTACAAATACTATTTGTTTTTAAAGTAATGAGAACTGTTAGCTTTATGACCATTACTAAAACTGAATGTCTCAGTATTTTTATTTATATGTTATAAAAATAAATTTAATTTTTTTATGTTACAAATTGTATCTTATACCATTAAGAATTTTTATTGTATATATTCCAGAAATATTATTTTCCAATGGGTGCAATAATGTTTACACAATAAAATCACCAAGATAGTACGAGTGACTCCTCCCTTTATAATACATATTTATAACTGGATCATTTTACACTTATAATTATGAAATATTTCCCATTGTAACAATTAACTACTTAAAACATACTTCTAATAATTTACCACCTTGAGGATTTTTAGCTTCTAAAACTAACTACGAATTAATACTTAAATTTAGGTATTTTGTGGATTATTCATTATTAAAATATGAATTATACGTTTAATATTACTGTCATCTGTGACGTCATTGCGAAGATTGAGTAACAATTTTCTTAGGATTCGTGAGAGAAAATCCAACACATTATTTATAAAACAAATCCAAATATTCAGTTCAGATTCGAATAAAACATCCCAACTCCCAGTTTTATAACGATTTGTTCTCACATGAATGGCAGCGTGCGTGTGGGGCCATATTGACCGAGACCGGGACAGGACGGCTGGGGCCCGGCCACGAGACCGGGACGGGACGGCTGGGGCCCGGCCACGAGACCGGGACGGGACGGCTGGGGCACGGCCACGAGACCGGGACGGGACGGCTGGGGCACGGCCACGAGACCGGGACGGGACGGCTGGGGCACGGCCACGAGACCGGGACGGGACGGCTGGGGCCCGGCCACGAGACCGGGACGGGACGGCTGGGGCCCGGCCACGAGACCGGGACGGGACGGCTGGGGCCCGGCCACGAGACCGGGACGGGACGGCTGGGGCCCGGCCACGAGACCGGGACGGGACGGCTGGGGCCTTCCTTTATTTCAAAGAGTCAATCTTTCAGACACAATTTAAAAAGCTATGATATGGAACGCAATTCAAGTTTTAAAATATGTTCAGATTTGTAATTGTTCACGCGATACATTTAAAATTCGCACAAATTAAGACAGTGCTTGAAAGCAGTCTTACCTGGGACGCGGTCGGGTCAAGATACCTGCTCCGCAACTAGGGGTGAAGTTGGTGTTGGTGTTTAGCTAAGTCTACACATAAGGAGACTGACTCGTATCAATCGTCTTCCCCCCCCCCCATCCCCCCATGCTGGGCACTGAGATGGAGACTCAGTCACCAGAAGAACTGGCAATATTAACATGGACTCTGAAAGCAGCCAGTCAGTCGAGGAGGGTGAGTATCAAGACGTTCTAACAAGGCAACAGAAGAAACGAAGAAGACAGGAGGCAAGGCGTAGTGTTGACAGTGATAGTGCACATAACGGAAACGACAAGAGAATGAAGAACGACGCCGAGACTGATGCCGACGAACGGACGGAACGATGTCAGGAAGGTGAGGGTCAGCGGAGGTGGAGGCTTCTCTTCCCTGCCTCATGCACGCTGGCCTATCATCAGAAGTTGCTGTGGACAGTCAGACTTGGAAGAGAATACCGCAAGTTCGAGCCCCTGCTGAAGGAAGGTGTAAACAGACCTTACTTAACGGTAGGTTCTATGGAGGCAGTGGAGTATCTTACCCAGCAAGGATATGATGGAATTGTTATGGAAATACCGGAGGGGAACGAGAAGCTGACGAAGGTAATTATCTACAAATACCCTCAGATTCTAGACCCCTAGTTCATCCTCGACGACCAACGATTTGTGTGGGCCAAGCGTCACCTTATTAAAGGTGAAGCTAGGAGTCAGGTGGTGGCTCTAGTGAGAGGTGAAGTACCCGAGAGAGTGTTCATCACCGGGGCTGGCTACAGGCATGTAGCAAAGTATGTGGAAGAGCCCATAATATGCCTGAAATGCTGCAGATGGGGCATAAATCCTGGAGCTGTCAACATGATCCACGATGTCGTTTCTGTGGAAAGTCTCACCTCTCTAATGTGTGTAGAAACAGATTTAATCTGGGTGAGAAAATAGTTCCCAGATGCTGCAACTGTGGAGGTGTTCACAATGCCAGCTCGGCTGTGTGTAGCAAGAGGCCGAGTATGGATGTTCCCCGGCCGGTGAATGTTACAGAGCAAGCAAGAGCTCTTACCCAGACACCGGGAGCACAGCAAAACAGTCTGCCCCAAACAGTGCCAGTGAACCGGACGAATGCGTGGGTAAAGGAGTCACCTTTACTTAGGGAGGCTCAAGCAACAAGCAGCCACGCCACCACTCAGGACTCCGGCAGTGACAGTGTAACGGTGAGTTAAGTGGCTACTGTGGCTCAGAAAGAGGGCCATAATGATATGGTCAAGGAGGTGTGGGCTGAAGTTAGAAAAGTTGGCGAGTTCCTCCGAAATCTTGGGCAGAGAATAGAGTCCATCGAGGCGAAATTAAACGTTCAGGAGGTCAAGGAAAATCACAAAACGGTGAAGGATAATCAGGATATAGTGGTTGAGGGCAATAATGAAATATTGAGTGATGAAATGAAGGAAAGTGAAGTGTGTGTGAATGATGATAGTCGTAGTGAAAGGAAGAACCCTATAATTACACATAAAATGAAGGAATCATTTGGGCCAATAATGGACGTCACAGGGCTGAAAAAATCTCTTGAGAATCGCAATGTCGCTTTTACTGGTGAACTTGGGAGGAGGTGGGAGATGTTATACAAGGTATGGCTATCATTTAGTGAACTTATTGGGGATGACTTAGACAGTGAATTGATTAATAATGGATCACCCTAGACTGAGTGTTGTCATGGAATGTTAATGGTTTAAGAAACAGGGTTACAGATGTTCATTGTTATGTGATGGGAAATGATATTGATGTTGTAGCTCTCCAGGAGACAGGGGATAGGAATGAAGGATTATTGAAATTAAATGGCTATAAAGGGTTTAACCTCTTCGCCGCAAATAACATCAGAGGCACGTCGATTTATGTTAAGAACTCCATACCAGCATAGTTAGTAGAACCGCCATAAAAAACGCAAGGTAGAGAGAGTGTGTGTTAAATTATCATTAAGGGAAGGGGAATTTATTGTAGTTAATTTGTATGTATCCAGGAACTGCTTCGACGCTAACTATTTACCTGACTGCATTTATACTAATCCTTCACTGGTCATTGGGGACCTTAATGCTCGGCACACAAGCCTTGGGACAGCGGGTAGGTATTAATGCTAATGGGGTCAAGTGGTTACAGTTTCTACAAGATCATCCAGATACCTGTCTCTTGGGAAACAATGAACCAACTCACATCAGGGGAGGACGGCTTGACTATGCCTGCATTTTAAACTCTCAGGGGATTATGGGGGAGGCTCGAGTTGTTCGGGAACTACTTAGTGACCACTTTGCCTTAAACGTTGAATTACCACTGGGGAAAAAACAAGTCCACTTTCAAAGGAAAAGGCTAAATATTAATAAAGATATGAAAAATTATTTTATTCAAAATATGGGAGATTAGTATCAACAATACACGCCGCTCTGCGTTGATAGTTTTTACGAGGACATGGTCGAGAACAGAGAAATTAGTACAGAGGGAAAATAACGGGGGCAGGGGAAGCAAGATGCATGGACCTAAGAAATTTAAATATTCCAATGATCAGCAAGTCAAGGGGTGGGAGAGAATGCTACGGAGTGCACATAAAGAATGGTTAAAAATGGAATGAGGGATGAAGAGAAAAATACAATGTTGGAAGTGGCTAAGGAATGCAGTCAGGTGAGGAAGGAGGCGCGGGACAGATACTGGCAAGACTTTGCTCAGTCCATTGGTAATACTAAGAACCTTAAAGACATATGGAGAGCAGTAAACAAAATCAGGGGTTGTAAGACCAAATTCATTGCTCACTCAGATCCAGGGAAAGTTGCTAATGAGTTAGTAGATAAATGGGCAAGTGCTGCTGGTATGGAGTCCTTACCTGCAGACACGAGAGTCACCATTGAGTCATGGGAAAATATTAGAAATGGAGTAACTTTATGTGCCTTTAATACAAGATCTATAACATGCACTGAGATAACTCACGATGAGCTACTGGATGCTATAAAAAGTGGCAGCTCTACTGCTCCGGGAAAAGATGGAGTAACGTATGACATTCTTAATTATTTAGCCGGTATGAAACCTAGTCCCTTACTTGATTTGTTTAATATGAGTTATAGAGAAGGAAAGTTACCAAGAAAATGGAAAGAGGCTGTCATCATTCCTATCCCTAAGTCAAACGGAGGCTACAGACCTGTCTCCTTAATATCCTGCTTTTGTAAAATGATGGAAAGGATTTTGTTAAATAGGCTACTCTACCTTGTAGGTGATAACATGTCCAGTAATCTCTGTGGTTTTATCAAAGGCAAAAGTACTGCGGATTGTCTCTTAAAGTGTTTGTCTAATGTGGATGACAATTGTAGAGTTTTTGTTGATCTACAAGGAGCATTTGATAAAGCCAATGGGGAAGTAATCTTATACGAATTAGCCAATCTGGGAATAACAGGGAGATTGCTACATTGGATAAGGGATTATCTACAAGGCAGAAAAGGTCAGGTGTATTACCAGGGATACATGTCTGAGGAACGGAGGTTTCAGTTAGGTACCCCACAAGGGGGAGTATTAAGTCCCACCTTATTCAATGTATTAATGAACAGATTAGCATCAGAGATGTATCCTCCAGGGGTCACGACGATCATATATGCTGATGACAGTCTTATACAAGGCACTTCTGGGAACAAAATTCCAACTGCTCTTAACATACTTGGTACAACCTGTCACAAGTTAGGCTTAGTTATAAATGCAGATAAAACCAAATACGAGTATAGGAAACGAAGAAACGTAACACTTACTCTAAATGGTGTGGAACCGAGCCGTGTTCTGAAGTACAAGTATCTGGGCAATTATGTTGGATACACATGAGTAAAAATGCTGAAATAAATCATATCAGCACCTTATGTAAAGCCCGTCTGCATCCTCTGAAAGCACTGGCTTTTTCTGGTAAAGGTGTTGGGGTACCTATCTTGCGGATATTATCCATAAGCACTGTTCGGTCCCTGATAGACTACGCAGCACCCGTATTGTCTTACACAGGCCAAGGCAGAATTAAAAAAATAGAGCTGATACAGAACGAGGCTATGAGGATTATTCTTGGATGTCAAAGAAATGCAATGATTGAAATAATGAGAATGGAATTAAATTTACAGTGTGTGTGTGATAGTCCGTGACATTAACACTAGAGTATCTATTCGTTTCATGCGGAGAAAAGGAGGGGATAAGCTGTTTGAGAGCGTTCAGACCTGCTTGAGTGACGTACACACTTCCAGGAAACTGAGGGAGACACGCTACACGAGGGGATTAGCTCATGACCTCGGGGAATACGACGTACTTGAATGCTGTAAACCCTCTCGACAGTGTAATATGTCTGCTCCCTGGAAAGTACAGAAAATAGACGTCGAAATTGTACCCCTCAAGGTGAAAAAGATTCATCATGAACCGGGACAATTACGGTGTTTGTATGGAAGCATGATATCTCGGTTACCAAGAGGCAACAGTTTACATGTATATTGCGACGGGTCGGTGGCGGAGGATGGCAGGGCAGGGTGTGGTGTCCTAATAAGGGAATATACGGAGTTTGGGACTGTGGACAGGATAATTGAACTCCGACTTAGTAATTATATATCATCCACACAAGCTAAACTGCAGGCCATTCAGGCGTGTTTGGAGGAAGTACTTCATGATGACAAAAATGTTTTTGTATTTGTCGATAGCTGAGGAGCACTGGAGTCCTTAAACAGTCGAAACCCAGTCTTCATGTCTATAGTTGAGGACTGTAAGAGAAGAATAACTGAGATACAGCTGAAAGGTTATAGTGTGAAATTCATGTGGATTCCATCTCATGTTGGAATAGTGCTCAACGAGGTGGCGGATGACTTGGCCAAACGTGCCACATCAAAACCACAAGTTGACATTGAATGTGAATTCACAATGAGACAAATAAGAAGCAAAATCAGAAATATTCAGGCACAGGCAGAAGTGGAGAGGAGAGAGATAATGTATGAGAGAAGTCAAACCATGCAACACTACATGTATGCGAGTCAAAACACCCATTTAACTTATGGTAAAAGGAGAAATGCTTGGAGTGACTGTGTACATGCGGCTCAGGCTTGGGTACAAATATTACTGGGAATATGGGATAGATGTTCATGATAATGACACGAGGTGTAAACTATGTGGAATGTTAAGGTCTCACACCCTGGCCCATTATGTTCTTGATTGTCCGTTGATTAATGTATATAGAAACACTGAGATAAGGACTGTTCCTGAACAAATAGCCTGGATGTGTCACAACGGAAAGGTTGATGATATTCTTGAGAGATAAGAATTTTGCACCAAGACTAATATTTTGTTGAATTATCTGCATGTCTCTTGCAAATTGTCTATACAGTATACCTAGGTCATAAAAGTATTTGTGTGTACGTCTGATAACATACTACTTGTGAAGGAGGAAATGTATATGTTTCTCTCTCAGAATGTTTGGTAATATGTTTATTGTTTGTGATGTGTGTATGTATGTATTACCACGTTGTACTGAACGGGGTGAGAATAGCTTGAGCTACCTCATCCCTTTGTGTGTATTTTACCTCAAACTTATTTAAATTTAAATTTCAATGCTTGAAAGTTTAGCATTGCCTTTGCCCCCCTCATTACCCCCCCCCCCCCACCTGAACTCTGCCTTGGATTACCTACCTGGACAAGGATACTCAAACTATTACTGTCGAACTAAACAGTCAGTTAATATTGTGCATAAATTTTTAAAATCAAAACCTTTTTGAGGAGTTACAAGCATGAGATCAGACAAATATGAATTTCCCTTACCACCCCCCCCCCCCTCTCATCACAATTCTGATAGTTATTTGATACAATAAGCAGTTTTATGCGATTGCTTATCAAAATACAAAAATATGAAGTTTTGATTGTCGCCGCCTTGTCACGAACTAGCCGCCGAAGGCGGCTAGTTTTTTGTGCACCCCATACTATGATATGGGGTGCACCCATATCATAGTATGGGGTATGGGTGCACCCCATACTCATCCTGTAAGCGGTAGCGCAAAAAGCATTACATAAACAATTTCATCTATCTTTCACACCTTATAGTTACAATGTCAGCTAGTTACGCAGAAAGTGCTATTTGAAGAGCTATATATTTACAGTAAGTCATTATACATTAATGGTAGGTCTTATCGCTAATACATAACAGTTTGTATTATGGGGATACCAATGGGGATATTACAGTCATAGGGGAGCTTCTGTTTATTATTAGTCCTCACAATATACTACTTGTTTCTGAATTCTCATACTGGAAGAGAAATGTGGATACAGTGCAAGGATTTCAGGTAGTTTATCCACGGTAATAAGATAGGTTGCCATATCATACAGAGTGAGCTTAGATTTATCTCTAAATGGCTCAATTTTACTACAATCCAAGATATAGTGTTTGAGTGTGTGTCCCTGTCTTTGTCCACACACTTTACACTTTACTTCATCTAGATCCCTATGCAAGCCGAACTGCCAGAGATACTTTTAGCCAAGTCTTATACGAGCTGTGACAACATCTGTTAGTCTACTGACTTTGTTACTTGCCCCATACACATGTTTTACTTCACACATTTCATTGTGATGAACAATGGACCTGCTAGTTCCAGTTTGCACTGTTCTACTTCAAATCCATCTAGGAGTTCTCGTCTAATGACACTTTTAAGGGACCTATTTGATAATTCAAGATTCCGTTCAATATTGTCTTTATTTACTGCAGAATTAGCAAGGGCGTCAACTTTGTTATGTTCCTGCAGGCCAATGTGAGAAGGAATCCACAACATTTTTATTTTTACCCTCTTGCTAAGTATTCTTATATATCTACGTCTAGCTTCCAAGACAAGCACGTTATTACTTTATTGCAAACTGTTTATTGCTCGTAGTGAAGAAGGGAGTCTGAAATAATTAAGGTGTCTACTTCAGTGTTGTCAATAATTTCGAGTGCTACCAGCATTGCTACCAACTCGGCTTGCATTGTGGATGCAAGGATGCCCAGTTACTAATTCGGATATTCCTTTGAATTGTGCTGCCATCGGGCTGATGAGCAATAACAGCACTCCCTGCCCTCCCTGTAGCTGTATTGAGTGATCCGTCAGTGTATATAGTCTGTGCTATGTTGTTTTCAGCTTGTATATTGTGAATGTGTTCTATGGTGCTTAATTTAGCAGCAAGCTGAGCACGAGTGTTGTTGTGATTAGTTTCTAGGTGGGTTATGCAGGGGTCAGGATGTCAAAATATTATCTGCCAGGGTGGAAGGAAGTGCTGTACTCTTTCATCTGTATATACATCGTGCAGTCCCATCATTTAAATATAAGTGGCTGTTCTTTGAATCACTTTAGAATCGCTAGTTCCATTTCGTATGTGTTTTAACAGTGCAACTGACACAATGTTTGTTATCACACGGAAGCTTTAGTCCCATTATATGATTAATTTCAAATATTCTATATAAAATGCGAAGTATATTTATTTCCGCATGTTGAGAACTTTGGTAGTTATAGGATAGCCAAGTATAATTCTGAGTGCTTCATTTTGCATTTTTTCCAGTCTATCAATACTTTTGCCATTTTGCAGGACCAAAGCTGGTGCATGATAGTCTATCAGAGATCTTATATATGCTAAATACATCATTTTTGCTATTCTAATATTAACACCATATTTCGGGCTGTACCCCACTACAGTTCTGAGAGACTTGAGTGTCAACATTGTTGATGTAACTTCCCAACACAAATCCGGTCTGGTCTACTGAACAAATCTTCACCACTTGGTGGTGAGCTTGGTCATAGTTATTTCATCAAATCACTTCATTATGTTGATCACGTGGCCCCACGAGAATGAGGCGATTTGATAAAATAATTATGCCCAAGTTCACCACTAAGTGCCGTCGGGACGGTGGGCTAAATAGCCAAGGCTACCATCGTCTTTTGTACGGTCCCGGATGGTCGAGTGGTTAAGGTACTGTGTTCGCCAGTTGCATAGTTCCTCTGTGCCTCTGGCTGCATAGGTTCGAGTCACTTATGGGGATTGGAGTTTTCTATTGCATGTGCGCTTGGGGACCATTCCATCTTGTTCGCATCTTCACCTCTTGGTACTAGGCACCAAATTTGCTGAAAGAGCAGCCAGTAACCAGCTTCCATCAGTTGAACTAGCAGTGCAGACAGAATTAGACGACGAAAGGCGACAGAATCCGTACAGCATGTGCAGAAGTCTGATACTAATACCCCTTTCACACTGGATGAGCTCAGTGGGGCTAACTGAGAAGAAAAACTAAGGCTAAGAAAAACTACGAACATTCATCCCCCCCTGGAGACAACCTATAATATAATTAAATACCTCGGCCAAGAGGGAAATGCTGCATACCTTAGGTTAATTAATTCAGCCTGGACTTCTAAAACTAAACCTACAGCTTTGAATAGGGCAGACAGTGCCGATCACAAAACCCAAAGATCCAGCTAATCCAAGGCCCTTCTCTCTCACTCCAAACCTTTGCAGCCAAGACGGCTGACAGAATTGCTCGCAACAGACTTAATTGGAACATGCCTAAACCATGTCCTTGAACACGCACCAGGACATGTATGCCTATAAAAGTTGCAACCCGTTCTCGCAAATTTAATAAGTCAATATTGACTTATTAAATATGTGCATAGGTGACATACTTAACATAATAGTTTCCCTTGAAAAGCTTCCTATAATACCTATAATAGGTTAAGTAACAATTGTAATTACGAAGCTATAAGATGCTTATTTTAACATACTAAGTAGGTTAGGTAAGGTCGGTGTTTTCTATGAAGCTTTTCAAGGGAAACTAATATGTTTAGTATGTCACCTATGTACGCAACTAATAAGTCAATATTGACTTATTAAATTTGCGAGAACGGGTTGAAAAGTTGGCACAGTGGAATTTACTACAACTGTTAGCCCACTAGAATGATAAACCAGGAATGCTGATATTCCTGGACCTCGAGAAAGCCTTTGAACTGGCTCGCGCCCCAGCTATTCTCTGCCGTCTCAGCAACAAAGAGGTCAAAGGCAACCTTCTCTCCTGGACCAAAAACTGTCTCAGAGAAGCAAGAGTGAAATTTGTATTCAGAGACTCACGAAAATACAATATGGTACACCGCAAGGATGCATTCTCAGCACCTTTCTTTTCAACTGTTTAATGCAAAGAATAATGAGGCTGAAACTCCTACAACACTGCAGGCTGCTAAATTATGCAGACGACTTTGCTATCATAACGGAAGGGATGCGGCGCGCCTTGCACCCAAATGCTTAGACTACATCAATGAAAACGTAAAGCAGATTGGTATCAAACTCAACCCTACCAAGACAAAAGCCATGCCCATAAAAATACTGACGCCCAACATCCCACTCACAGTACAGGGTCAACGAATTGAATGGGTGGACACTTATCAGTATCTAGGAATAATCCTGGACACAAATTTTAATGCTGAGGTCTACTTGAGAGAACACTGCGGCCCGGACGGCAATCCTCAGGTCGCTAACCTCCCTCTCTGGAGAAGCCAATCTGCAAGTCTTTCGCACATACTATGTACAGGAAATCAGGTCACTGATCGACTATGCCGCATCTGCACTCAATCTAATCAAAACAGTGGAAAAAGCTTCAAGTAGCCAAAAACAATGCTATTAGAGCTGCCCTGGGAGCCCCCTATGTCGACCAGGCTTGAAACTATGACTGGAAACTAGTTTTGCCCTCTCTTCGAGAAAGAAAATATCAAAGAACAGCTGCGATTAAACAGCTGCATGATAATTTAATTCCTTGATCCAGTCCCAGCAAGACAGGCCTTGGTGGTTGGACTTCGACAAAACAATGGAAACTCTTGGGCTGCCAGAGCGGGAATATTTCTAAACGACAATTAAAAACCACGATACTTGATAGGGGAGGTGATCACCTACACCCAAACTTCACTTGATGCCCATCGTGGGAGAAGCCTTACCTTGAGGTTATATCTTGAGATGATTTCGGGGCTTGGCATCCCTGCGGCCCGGTTCTCGACCAGGCATCCTTTTTGTTACACACCCCCAGGAAGCAGCCCGTAGCAGCTGTAACTCCCAGGCACCTATTTACTGCTAGCTAACAGTTGCATCAGGGTAAAAGAAACTGCCCATTTGTTTCCACCTCCACCAGGGATCGAACCTGGAACCTCAGGAATACGAATCCGAAGCGCTGTCCTCTCAGCTATCAGGCTCCATGTAGCCTACCTTCAAAATAGTAATAGAACCTATAATGTCTTACGGGAAAAAAGTCTTCCAATGAAAAAAGGTGCCTATGATCCAACAATCCTAAGGCGCATCATAGAAAATCAAATGAGCAGCATAGCAGTAGCCACTCACGTCTTCACAAACGGATCGGTTGACACAATATGAGAGTGATGGTGCTGCTTTTTGCATGGTCAGCGAACAGGCCTATTGGAGACTGGAAGGACCAGTATCTTTAACCCAAACTGAACTGTTTGCCATACAAAAGGCATACGCATGTGTGATTGCACAAAACACTGTAATCATGTAGACTCAAAAGCTGCACTTCATATATTAGGAAAAAACGTGGTAGAAAGACAACGTGGAAATAATAACCACCATTTTGTATCTTGGAGCAGTAGCTAAAGGAAAAAAGACAACATAACCCTAAACTGGATCCCATCCCATGTTGGAATCCCATTAAATGAGAAAGGCGATGAAATTGCTAAATTGGCAACTAGTTATCGAGAGATTAATAAAACAATCCAACCCTACCTAGAATACATGAAAAAAACACCATCACCTAAAAACACTCGCACCTCAACAAAGCCCCTCAACAACCGAGTAGCAGAAGGTTCGCCCTCTGCAATATGGTATCTTCAGGCCACCAAGTTAAAACGGTTAAACACCCCAAAAGGAATCTTCAGGGAAAAAAGCAGTTCGGTTATATAGACTATGTCTAGGTTACAGATGCAACTGGGAGATTGGTTAACCCAGACTGAGGGAATGCATCTTTTGCCAATCACAGAAAAGCCCCTGCTTCACTATCTCCAGGAATGTGAAGCAACCAACGACCTTATTAGAGCTTTAAGAGTCCCTGAATCTTGCAGTAACCACCCTGAAGCCATCAACACTGCCACTCTTCTGGCCAAAAGAGGTGCTCAGCAGCTGGATACCCTCAAATACTGTCAAACAGTATCCTCCCCTGCGATAGCAGCCTGACTATTAAATGCGAACTCAGCACACAATACTTTTACTAAACAAAAAATCAATCATTTACGGGTTATTCATGCTCCGTGCCATCTCTTGGGTAGCTTAATATTCATCAATTAATTCATTTGGTCCACCACACACACACACACACACACACACGCACACACGGTCCACACCAGCAATCTTGACTAACTTCACAAGACATCCATTGCCAATACGACCCGTTGAGAGGGTTTTACCAACAACTATGCTCCACAAATGCTTAAAAGTCAGGACTCGCCCCATGGACGGCCATACTTTCACCAAAAGCGACGTCTTTATGATCTTAAAAGAAGCCGTCTGATTACACCCATCGGCCTTTGTCAAGAAAGTGAGAATATTGTTCTCTGTGTGGAAAAAAAAAATTATTGCACACTTAGCAAAGTGCACCATTTCGTCTTTTCCCACATCAGTACATCGCCGACCGAATAGCCTTTATCAGCCGGACCAACCACTGGATCTGTAAATCGACAACCCATCTCTGCCTTCTCTGAAACGGCAATTAACCTGCAATTTCACACCGCTTTCCCGGCAGACAGGAAAAAATCAAGGCCCAGGTTGAAACTAAGAAATCCAGCCTTCTCAACCCCGCCACCAGAGCCTCTGATGCTATAACACCACCTCAGCTCTTGCCAACCAACCAGAAGATTCCCAGTCTTACCAAACAGTGGTTCCTCCTACCAGTCAAGCCAGCCTCTACAGGCAGTACCATATGCCAATGCGGACCGACAACCACCGTTTCATCAGAGAACTAAATGTGCTGTACCTAGACAATGGCCTGGACCCCATCATAGCCCCTGATGCAAGTCTCCCAACCTCCCCTATCACACCCGGGATTTCTACAAGGTCGACTGCTAGGTCGATATCAACTCAGACGTCAGCTCCACTAAAGACCAAGGCTGCAAAAACAGCAGCATCTTTCAATCCAGCCCCAAAAGCTACCTCCATCACCATCTCCGCAGAAACGCTCGCAGACGTGCTCTCTCCGACTACAAACACCACCGACGTTACCGAACCAGCTTCTATCACAACTCGTCGACTTCAGAGCCAACCTTAACCTCATGCTACGAGACCAAAACCACCAACCACGAACTACGCTACGGACTCCTCAGACGAGGAAATTTCATTAAGAGCTCCATTGCCACGACACTTCCCCTAGTACGTGCAAGATCATCTCATGGAGGCCACATCACCGAACTCCAATGACAACACAGCCATGTCAACTAGCAGCAAGACTAAGAAAACACAGAAGACCTAGAGGCCTTCATTAACTCGCCAGCTCTATAAATGGTATTACTTGACCTCCGTGACCGCCGCCCCCCCCCCCCACCAAAAAAAAAAAAAAACACACACACACCCCCATTTACAGATCTCCAGTTGCAGCTACTGGTAATGGCTCCAAAGAGCCTGCACTTTCGGGCTGTTCATGCCCGCGCCACCTTTTGGGTGGCTTAATCTTTATCAATCAATTGATCCATTTGGTCACCATAGGACCTACTGTCCCCAAGTCTTCAACTACCCATCTGGCCATTTTCCACCTTCGGATATTAATGGAAGCGACGCTTTGTTATTTAGAGCAGTGCAGCTAGATCAGTAAATCATCGTCAGAGTTCGAGTGCATCACTTTACTACTGGAAAAATGTGGAGATTATACTGCATTTGTGTAGTGATGGCGACTGCAGTTATGAAGGCTTACATCTATGGAAAACATGAGCCTCGGGATCCCGAAGAAAGTGTTAACTGGAATTCGTTTATGCCCAAGGAAACCTTCTAGGAAAGAGCACAGAATAATTAAACGAAATCTCAGTTTGCCTTTAGAACTTCAAAATCTATTTCCGGAACATTTAAAAGTGAAGAAAGAATTTCTGCCTGCGCTGTCCAACTTGCTAGATGTACCACCAGAGGTCGTGAAGGATGCCGACCCCATTCAGATGCTCAACATGCTTAAAACAAAACGTTCATCAGAAACGTTCGTTAACACATTAAGTTAACCCATGACATGACTTGACATACCATCAGTGATCATGGAGGAAGGCGACTCCCTCATGATGCTCAACTTCGAGGCAAAATATTTGACAGCCAGACACAAACGTTCAATCAATGACATCACTGTTGATATCCCAGACTTCTTAAGTGATGGAGAATTGGGATATATAGTGAAGCTCAAGGATGTAGTGCCCCGGCCTGACACACTCAAACACTAACAAATAATGTTCGTCAACTTTACGACAATAATGAACACCTTACACGTGAAATGTCAATGTAGCTGGTGTCACATCTAGATGCTAC
Organism: Procambarus clarkii; assembly: GCF_040958095.1. NCBI lineage: Eukaryota > Metazoa > Arthropoda > Malacostraca > Decapoda > Cambaridae > Procambarus > Procambarus clarkii. Next base: position 23,056,667 of record NC_091161.1, on the reverse strand, counting down.
AGGCGTTCGAGGTCGCTCGCACAATCCCTGAGAATTACTCTAATTCATGTCTAAATATATTAAAAACCCTAAAAATAGAAATCTCAGATATTCCAAGTTGTAATTTTATTGTTTAACTAGCTGTACCCTGCCACGCGTTGCTGTGGCTCAGCAATGCATGTGTGTTGCCGAGCTACAGTAACCTTTCCCCCGTCTCCCAGTCCTCCCCACTATTCCGCCTCTTTCATCTCCTCGACCTCTCCACCATCTACTCCCCTGTCCCCTCGTCCTCCCTATCATTTCCCCCTCCCCTATTTCCTTGTCCTCCACACCATCCCTTACTCTCCTGTCCCCTCCCCTTGACCTTCCCACCATTCTCCATTTCTCTGTCCCCTCGTCCTCACCATCCCCAGCTCCTCCGTCCCCTCGTTTTCCCCACCATTACCCTCTCCCCCTGTCCCGTCGTCCTCAGTACTATCCCCCACTCCCATCCCCTCGTCCCCCTCACCATTCCCTACTCCCTCGTCCGATGCATTCCCATATGATCTGATGTTCATCAGAAAATTGGGAACATCAAATGATCTGATGTTCCCATCACTGATAAGAAAAAATTCAAAATGCATTGAAAAAATTTAAATTAAAAAAATAAACTACACATTAAATGAACGGTATGGTAAACAACAAAGCTCAATTCCATCGCAATGTCACAAAATAATTAAATCAAAATGAAAACAATTCTAAAGTAATGAAAACTCAATTTATCAATGAAATTGGAAACATTGGAATAGAATCGTAACATTTAGTATAGCTCGAGTTGCCCTTGTGTGCAACAGATGGCGCTGTTTAAAAAAAAACATACATATTTTTACCTATTACAGGTGTGGCATCTATACTTACACACAAAATGAATGGTAGGGTAAAAAAAAACAGTTAAATTCCAATGCAATGTCACAATAATTAAATCAAAATTAAAATAAAACAATCTTTGAAAATTCAATTTATCATTGCAATCGGAAACAATGAAATGGAATCGTAATATATATAGCATAGTGTGGATGGCTCTTTCGTGCAACAGATGGCACTTAAAAAAAAATTACCTGTCACAGGTGTGGCATCTATACTTACACACGAAATGAACGGTACGGTAAACAACAGCTCAATTCCAACACAATGTCACACGAACTAATTCAATACAAATTAAAATAAATCGAAATCTATGAAAATTAAATTTAGTATTGCAAATGTGATGCTATTACGTTCAACAGATGGCAGTTGTTTTTGAGAAAAAACACATTTTATCTGTCACAGGTGTGGCATCTATGTAGTAGGTATATAAAAACATGTGCATATTCGAATGGAACGTGTGTCAGAATTTCAAAGCAATCGGTGAAGAACTTTCGGAGACTAGCGATTTTGAACAAACGATCACTTCCATTTTTATTTAGAGAGATAAACTATTTATATAATATTATGAAATAAAACATGTTTTAACAACGTGTGACTCATTTGCCAAATTCCGCATGTAATTCCATATCTTGCAGAGAAGCCATGTGTTCTCGCCTCTTAAACCAATGAACCACCATTGTGTGTTGGAAAGTAATGTATGAAGGCGCTTCTTAAAATTAAGCTTCCCTAAGACTGAGCAGTCTTATTTGATTCTTATAAAACCGCGTGGGGTCTACCCATTCAGGAAGAGGGGGCACACGGCCCTTCACCATTGGCCATGGTGAAGGTTGTGAAGACCTCTGTACAGGAAAAGAAAGATGGAGGACACAAGAATCATGTTCAAAGCAGTCGCCCTCCCATTTCATCCAGTAAGCACACTGGGGCCAATAGGAGTAACAATTCCAGTGTCAAAGTTACCACTGAGAAAGGTCTAAAAGCTACTAGGCCCCAAACCTGCACAGCATTAAATAGTACTCCCACAGAACTGGACGCTCTCTGGCCAATGCTCAAAACTTTGGTCACCGAGTTGATCGAAAGTCTGCTGTCATCACATGGAATCAAGCAAACCACAGAGACTCTGAAGACAATTGAGCACAAGCTCAAGAAATTTGAAAATGTAATATCCTCACCTTCAAGACAGCAGGGCAGGAGACACCCCCCCCTAAAAAACAGAGTCCAGCTCGTCGGAAAGCGACATTGATGAGTCAATTTCAGGTCCACTAAGAACCTATACACCAATTGCAACTTCCATGGTGTGTTCATCAGACTCCATGGATACCACGGAATTATCAGCAAATTCCAAGAACCTAGAGGTCTAAAGATCCTGCAATGGAATGCGCACTAAATTGCAACACTTGCAATGCATAGCAGCAACCAAGGGTATAGACATCCTGATACTACAGGAGAACTTGCTTCGAGCCGGATTAGAACCTAAAATCTCAGGCTATCTGTTACGAATCTCACTAGGATTCTGCATTACTCTTGATTCTCATATTACTTTATTGTCTTGTTCTTTAATATAGCATCTAGTTGTATGATATAAGATTTGTATGTTATATATATATATATATATATATTATAGCATGCAGTAGTGTGCATGAGTTACATTATATTGTGTGAGGCTTTTGGTGTTAATTTCTCATGTAGTTTCTCCGTGTGGGCGGTTGACCATATTTGGATATGGCCAGTGTGGGAACATTGTTGTCAATTGAGTGTTTATAGTTTCACCTTAAATTATGCCCATATTTGGTTTCTGTATTATTGTATGGAATGTTGTACCAGTGTTTACTACTCTTTAGTTTAACAATGTTTTGAATATTAGTGATGCGTTTTATTATTAGATTTTCCACAATGTTTTGTGTGGACGGTTAGTTGATTTTTTGGTAGACGCTTGGCCTGCGGTCCAAGGCGTGGGCAGAAGCGTGGCAGCTGAAGTCGAGTGAAGATGTGTTTTAAGTTAAGTCCTTGGTCACTGTTATTTTAGCCCATATAAATGTTAATTATCTGGTTAGATCATATTGTATATATCTCTAATTAATCCATGTCTTAGTGATAGTGCTCATATCTCAATAAGGAGGTTATTCTATGATTTGCATGCTGAAGAATATTTCTGATTAGTATTGATACATTTAAGTGTTTTTCTTATTGTCCCCCTTAGCATAAATATATTGTTCTCCATTTTTATGCAGTGATGTATATTTACCCCTAGACAGTTGTTGGCAAGGCCGATTTATTATTTTCTTTATTGCACTGCGGGGAGAAGAACCTTATTTAGCCTCAAGGGTGGTAACACTATCGAGGCTTCTTCCTTCCATGGATCAATGGGCAATCCAGGCGATGTGCAATCTATGTAAAATGTGACCTGATCTCCAAGTCCATAACCAGCCCACCCGATTGTGGAGCAGGGACAGAGGTCTTGGGAGTAACCATTGAGCTAAGACACGACAAACATGAAGTGTTTAATGTGTACAGGTCTCCACATGCCAAAATGGATCTCTGTGTTAAATGGACACATGACAACAACAAACACAATCATTTGTGGAGATTTTAATGCCCATCATCGATTGGCACTGGGCTCTAACACAACAAATGAAGCCGGCATTCACATTGCACATCTACTAGACCAGCTTCCAGAAATACAAATCCTAAACAAGAATGAACCTACCCACATCCAAGGAGGCAGATTAGACCTAACCTTTGTTTCAGCCTCCCTAAGAGATGCAGCAACATGGTCAGTGTTACGAATCTCACTAGGATTCTGCCATTACTCTTGATTCTCATATTACGTTATTGTCTTGTTCTTTAATATAGCATCCAGTTGTATGATATAAGATTTTGTATGTTATATATATATATTATAGCATGCTGTAATGTGCCTCAGTTACCTTATATTGTGTGAGGCTTTTGGTGTTAATTTCTCATGTAGTTTCTCCGTTTGGGCGGTTGACCATATTTGGATATGGCCAGTGTGGGAACATTGTTGTCAATCGAGTGTTTATAGTTTTACCTTGATTTATTCCCATATTTGGTTTCCGTATTATTGTATGGAATGTTGTACCAGTGTTTACTACTCTTTAGTTTAACAATGTTTTGAATATTAGTGCTGCGTTTTATTATTAGAATTTCCACAATGTTTGTGTGTGGACGTTTAGTTGATTTTTTGGTAGACGCTTGGCCTGCGGACCAAGGCGTGGGCAGAAGCGTGGCAGCTGTTATCGAGAGGAGTCATGTTTAAGTTAAGTCATTGGTCACTGTTATTTTAGCCCATATAAATGTTAATTATCTGGTTAGATGATATGAGTGTTACTATTGATTAATCCATGTTCTGGTGATATTGATCATGTCTCAATAATTAATTTCATTCTATGATATTGCATGCTGAAGAATATTTCTGGCTATTATACATTTAAATATTGTTATGATTGTCCCCCTTAGCATAAATATATTGTTCTCCATTTTATGCAGTGATGTATATTTACCCCTAGACAGTTGTTGGCAAGGCCGATTTATTATCTTTTTTATTGCACTGCGGGGAGAAGAACCTTATTTAGTCTCAAGGGTGGTAACAGTCAGTTGAGCCCACACTCACAAGCGACCACTACGGGGTCCAAATTGATCTTAAGTTAGACCTACCCACCCCACCTCCGCCTCCATCTGAAGCCTGGAACTTTGCTTTAGCAAACTGGGACCGTTTTCAAAACCTCGTTTCAGAGTGGCATAGAAACTATGATCTTCCCGAAGACATCAATCAGGCAGAACAAGAATTTGTCAAAGCGATTCAAAGTGCAGCCAACCACTCAATCCCACTGAAAAAACAGTCCACCAGACTCCATAAAGATCATTGATACTATTGCGAACGTGTCAAAGAACTCAACCATAGACTCAACAAAACAAGAAAGCTATACAAAAAGCAGCCAAGTGACCACAACAGGACCTTACTTTGTGAGGTCAAGAAACATGTACATCGAGAGACATAAGAACAAAGGCAACTGCAGAAGGCCTATTGGCCCATACGAGGCAGCTCCTATTTATAACCACCCAATCCCACTCATACTTGTCCAACCCGCGCTTGAAACAATCAAGAGACCCCACCTCCACAATGTTACGCGGCAATTGGTTCCACAAATCCAACCCTGTTACTGAACCAGTATTTACCCAAGTCTTTCCTAAATCTAAACTTATCCTTTTTATACCCATTGTTTCGTGTTCTGTCTTGTGTTGATACTTTTAATACCCTATTAATATCCACTTTGTTATGTCCATTCACCCACTTGTAAACCTCTATCATGTCACCCCTAATTCTTCGCCTTTCCAGTGAATGCAACTTAAGCTTTGTTAATCTTTCTTCATATGAAAGATTTCTAATTTGGGGAATTAACTTAGTCATCGTACGCTGGACACATTCAAGTGAATTTATATCCATTCTATAATATGGCGACCAAAACTGAACTGCATAATCTAAATGGGGCCTAACTAGAGCAAGATATAGCTTGAGAACCACACCAGGTGTCTTGTTAAAAAAGCTGCGATTAATAAATCCAAGTGTCCGATTTGCTTTATTACGAACATTTATGCATTGATCCTTTTGTTTTAAATTCTTACTAATCATAACTCCCAGATCCCTTTCGCAATCCGAGACCAGACTATTAAAAGAACAAAAGTGGCTGGAATGGTGTTCACACCTGAATGAACACCTCTCTCGGAGAGATGTGGCAGCAAATTCACCGGGCCAAAGGGAATAAAACACCTAAAGCTCCACACCCCAAGGATCCTCAACAGGAAGCCGAAGTACTGGCAACCAGGTTTGCAGAGAGAGCAGCCAGCAATCAACTTCCACCAGATGTATTAGCAGTACAGACCGGACTAGAGGAAGAAATGTGGCACAGAATCCTTACAGCATGTGAAGAAGTCTCTGACACTAATGCCCCCTTCACACTGGATGAGCTCAATCGGGCTAAGAAAAACTCCAAGGATACATCCCCTGGAGCCGACAAAATAACCTATAAATTATTAGAAACTTCGGCCCAGAGGGAGACTCTGCATACCTAAGGTTAATTAATTTAGCCTGGACTTCTCAAACTAGACCTACAGCTTGGAATAGAGCAGACATAGTGCCGATCCCAAAACCCAAAGATCCAGCTAATCTCAGGCCCATCTCTCCAAAGCTGTGCAGCCAAGACGGCTGACAGAATGGCACTCAACAGACTGGAGTTGAAAATGCCTAAACTGCACCATGATATGTATGCCTATAGAAGAGGGGTTGGCACAGTGGAATGTATTACAACTCTGTTAGCCCACTTGAATGACAGTCCAGGAATGCTGATATTCCTGGACCTCGAAAAAGCCTTTGAACTGGCTAGCGCCCCAGCTGTTCTCTGCTGCCTCATTGACAGAGGTCAGAGGACCCCTGCTCTCCTGGACCAAAAACTGTCTCAAACAGAGAAGCAAGAGTAAAGCTTCATGGCACAGTCTCCAAGTACAAAAGACATGAAAATGGTACACCAAAAGGAGGCATTCTCAGCCCCCTTCTCTTTAACTGTTTAATGGAAAGAATAATGAGGTTGAAACTTCCACATCACTGCAGGCTGCTAAACTACGTGGACGACTTTGTCATCATAAAAGGAAGGGATGCGGCGCGCCTTGCACCCAAATGCTTAGACTGCATCAGTAAAGAGGCAAAACAGATTGGGATCAAACTCAACCTCTCAAAGTCAAAAGCCATGCCCATAAAAATAGCGAAGCCTAACATCCAACTCACAGTACAGGGTCAACCAATTGAATGGGTCGACACCTATCAGTATCTAGGAATAATCCTGGACACATGAATTTTAATGCTGAGGTCACTAACCTCCCTCTCTGGAGGAGCCAATCTTCAAGTCATTCGCACATACTATGTACAGGCAGTCAGATCAGTGATCGATTATGCCGCACCTGCACTCACAAATCTATCACACCAACAGTGGAAAAAGCTTGAAGTTGCCCAAAACAATGTTATGAGAGCCACACTGGGAGTCCCCATGTGGACCAGGCTTGAAACTCTTAGACTGGAGACGGGTTTGCCCTCTCTACAAGAAAGAATATCACAAAGGACAGCTACAATTATCAGTAAGATAATTATTTCTTCTGATTCAATCCCAGTACGGCAGGCCTTGGTGGTTAGACTAGGCCAAAACAATGTAAACTCTTGGGCTGCAAGAGCAGGAAAAGTCCTGAACAGACTACATTTAAAAAGCATGATTCTTGATAGAGGGTGATCAACCACACCCAAATTACACTCCTTCCGCACCGTGGGAAGAGCCTATCTTAAGATGATTTCGGGGCTTTAGTGTCCCCGCGGCCCGGTCCTCGACCAGGCCTCCACCCCCAGGAAGCAGCCCGTGACAACTAACACCCAGGTACCTATTTTACTGCTAGGTAACAGGTTAAAGGGAGATGAACAAATCCACAAGGGCCGTGACGAGGATTCGAACCAACGTCCGAGAGCATCCCAGACGCTGCCTTAATCGACTGAGCTATGTCGATTAAAAATTACTATGCCTACTTTCAAAATAGTAATAGAAAGTCTCCCAATGAAAAAGGCTGCCTATGATCCGACAATCCTAAGGCGCATAATAGAAGAGCAAATGTATAGCATTGCAGCAGCAGGAGCCACCCACATCTTCACAGACGGATCGGTTGACACAATATGAGACTGCTGGCGTTGCTCTTTGCACGACCAGCGTACAGGCATACTGGAGACTGGGAGGACTAGTATCAACCCAAACCGAGCTGTTTGCCATACAACAGGCATTCGCATATGTGATTGCACAAAACACTCAAAATGCAATCACACACAGACTCAAAAGCTGCACTTCAAATACTAGGACAAAAACAGTGGAAAGAACGTGGAAATAGTTACCACCATTTTGTATCTTGGAGCAGTCGCTAAAGGCAAAGGACTCAACATAACCTTAAACTGGATCCCATCCCATGTTGGAATCCCATTAAATGAGAAAGCTGATGAAATTGCTAAATTGGCAACTCGTCATCCAGTGATACATAAAACAATTCAACCCAGCCTAGAGAACATAAAAAACATCACCAAAAAACTCACCTCAACAAAGCCTACCTACACCAGAATGGCTGAAGGTTCGCCCTCTGCAACATGGTATCTTCAGGCAACCAAATTAGAAAGGTTAAATATCCCAAAAGGAATCCACAGGGAAATAGCAGTTAGGTTATATAGACTACGTCTAGGTTACAGATGCAACTGGGAGATTGATGAGCCCCGACAGAGTGCATCTTCAGCCAAACTGTCACAGAAAAGCCATTACTTCATTATCATCTGGAATGTGAAGCAACCAACGACCTTAGAAGAGCTTTAAGGGTTCCTGAATCTTGCAGTGGCTACCCTGAAGCCATCAGGGTAGTTCGAGCCACTCTCCTGGTCAACAAAGGTGTCCAGCAGCAGGACACCCTCATGAAGACTGAAGCAGTATCCTCCCCCGCGATAACAGCTTGACGATTAAATGCAACCTCAGAATACTGAAAAGAATTACTGAAAAAAAATTGTACCACTTATGGGCTATTCATGCCCGTACCACCTCTTGGGTGGCTTAATCTTTATCAATCAATCAATCTTCCTCATCACAATCGACTTGAGAATGGTCCAGGACGGACCGAAACGTCGTCGTCCCTTCACTTTCTAGTGTGTGGTCTGGTCAACATACTTTAGCCACGTTATTGTGACTCATCGCCTGCAAAAGCCAGCCCGTCCTCGATAACAAAAGGCAAAGTCCATTCCATGCACCCGCCAAACCCCGTTTATGAATGAAAAACACTTATTACATGATTCACCTGATGGCATTTTAACACTACTAACAAGTGCTTCACTGATGATTCTTGTTCGAACCACAACGCGACAGATGCAATACAATCAATTTTATTTAAAAGTGTGTTCAAAGAAAGTAGTAATGTACAAATGGTAGCAACAGGAGTTACACAATCTATGAAGCCAATATTACCCAAAGCGTTTCGGGCAAACAAATGTTTCACCCAAGTAGTACAAATAATCGCCCACAGAACCTAAACCTAACCAACGACTAAATATGCACAGTTTGCTAATATATATAACGAAATTAATTTATATTAGAGAAAATCCCAATTTTGAATGAACAGCATGTTAAAATTGATGAATACATCTTTGGGGTCGACCAATGGATGGAACAGACTTGGTCCGAGGACAGCTTAAACAGAGAATCTTTAAAATCTTGTGGAAAACCATCACAGATGAAGCAAATGCAGTGATTGAAGGCTTAAAATTAGAAAGTAACGGTAATTTGAATAACGTTACTTTTTTGGCAATGGTAATGTGAAGACTCACAATCCTGGCTAACACCTTAGGCCTATAATTTTGCAGATCCCCACGCCAACGTATATACTCAGAAAATTAACCAAATAATATCTCAATGCCTCCCAACCAGTCTCTTAAATCTAGCAACGCATTCATCGTTCTTAAGATTAGAAAATCCCACAAGATCTTAGCTTTTCTTGACCTTGAAAGTCTTCATTAACGTACCAGTTTTAAGGACCCTCAACATAATATTCTATACACAGTTGTTACACAAACGTGACTGCATCAATGGATAAATCTGTAGGAGCTGTGATGAGGGTTCGAACCTATGTGGTGGGTGTTCCTACACACATGCCCAGGTTCGATCCCTCATCACGGATTCAATGGATTTTCTCAGATACTATGTTTCCTCTTTGCTTCTAGCTGAAGATCTTTGTGTGCATTACGCTGTAATCTGCGAGTACCTCATGTGTATACACCTTGTTTAGCATCTGATCTCCAAGTTGAAACGAGTTATAGCAGTTATCCATATTTAACTGGTAACCTTTGCTCTTCAGTGGTGCAAACTCTTAACCCTTTGAATTGTTGTCTTCCCAATTCCTACATATACTTCAAAATCAAAGATGTAACCAGTCTTTGATTCACAGTATGTACAGCCTTACTCCATACTTAGTAGGTTTATTTGGATTAAAATCTTTAGAAGATAGACGGTCCCACAATGTCATTGTTCCTTCATCCAGACAGATGTTTCCGAGGAATATAGGTTTTGAATTTCTCAGATATTGAAGTTAGAACAGTAATGGAATGAGTGTGTATTGTCTTCGAGAATGGCATTATTGTTGTATGAAAATGCTTGGCAATCGTTACACATCACTTTGAAGTAATACAAAAACTGAAAGAAGCTCCATGCAACATTTTACCAGGTTGCCAAAACATTGACATTATTGGCACCTTCACAAATCCCATCAACTCTAGCAGTCGCAAATATCTGGCAAGCTCTTTTACATTCACTTTTTCCCCACTCATTCTTTGCTTGGATAGGAGCAGTGAACAGGCCTTGTCATGCATACAATTTTGTTTCATATGCTAAATATTTCAGTAAAACTCGCATAATATTAACTGAATAAATCGCAGTAGTGGTTGGTGCTGGGACAGTTAAGCCTGGTGGTCTAGTAAAAAAAAAACCTTAAATGGTGCATTGATGTCAGTACACCGGGCTTCACTAGAACTGTTACGCGGGGTTCTAGTGGTAAATGAAGCACCTGCACGTGGTGCTGTATCGATGGCCACATCAACATCACTATTCATTTTGTAACTAATCCTCACCTGCTGTTCCAGTTTGTCACTTAACTATCAACATCTCTCAATAATTTACACGCCGAAAATATTAGCGGGCTGATCCCAAACCTGCACACAGAAATAAAACCACGCGAGACCAGAAGGCATGGCAGACTGCACAGAATACCCCAGTTGAGAAGCAGAGGTGCAATAGGTACTCTGACAACTCTCAACATCAGAGGCCCGAGACACTTCAACCTGCTTCCACTACGCATAAGGGGCATAACTAGCCGACCCCTCGCAATGTTCAAGAGAACTTGATAAGCACCTCCAAAAGATACCTGATCAACCAGTTGTGATCCGAGGCGAAGAGTTTTTCCTGACCCGCGTCTCTGCACTGCTTCAGCTGCTGTCTCTGATGACGTCACTCCCTCACCAGTTCTCCGGTGTTGGGTGCACACTTCAAACCACAACAATGTCTGTTAGCCTCAGTGGGTATTCATTGGCTTCACAGTTGAGCTCTCTACTACTGGGCTTCCTCGTAGGTGTCACAGGTCGCGTTCCCGGGGACCTTCCCGAACCCACTTTTAGAGGTAGGCTGTTGCAAATGCTCGTCTCGCTACTAGCCAACTCCCCCCCCCCCCCCCGTGTAGCTGTTGGAAAGTGGCTACACATACACTAATAAACTACACTAGCGCCGAGAGCTACACAACCAGTCTACTTGTTGGCCAATATTTAACCCTGTCTCCTGCCCAATAGTTTCTCGGCTCGACAGAACTTACATTAATGAATGCCCTCCCGCATCAGTGAATACAGTTTCCTGTCACTGCACTTTACAAGTTCCATTATACATTTACCTTTTAACTCTTTTTACATCTAACTCTTGAATGGCCATTTCCCACTGGCACTTCCTGTCGCAAATGTCACTAGTCACCAACTTACCGACTCCCTCACTTCGTCGGGACTGCCTTGAAGACCTGCAGGGTAACCCTACACTGTCCTCATTTACTCTTTGACTTGGGGCTGAAGTCCTTGGTCACTTCATTAGGCTTTGAGGCAACCCTCACTAGGCCCTCCATTAGTCTTACCTGAACAGCCTCTCATCATATATACCTCTTCAAAAGGTCATCGGCTACTCAGGTAATGCAGAGGTCTATTGTTTCCTCTTTGAAGCCTAACTCTACAGTACAAAGAGGGAATTCTGCAGAAATCTTTAAGCACTCAATCATGCACCCTTCTTCGTCCAGGTCTGAGGTAACAGTGACAGAGCATATGAGCTGTCTCGTTGCTCGGCTCGTCCGTGACAATCTCGGGACACCTATAGAATAGAGGAAGGTGTGGGGCTGTGGCCAATCACTTATCTCGTTGCATCTTGGGTATGAAAGTGTCACCGCTCTAAGCGGAAACCTACTTCCATATAACTGTCACAAGGTCCAAATTTGGGAAATACTAGGCTACTACTTTCCCTTGCGAATTCCGTAAAGCTAAATTTGTAACAGTCGTGAAACTCGCACTTTACTCACAAACTAAAACATTCCTTTCGTCACCTAGCACGTTTGTAGGGTGGATTTAAGTATTGTTACCCCTCTGGCCTGCTTGTGCTGCTCAAGTCACCTTTGGCTAAACCATGTACTTATATTTAAGTAATTGAAGCCTGGTGTATTACCCGTTTTCCTATTGATTCCTTTCTTCAAAATAAGTGATTAATTGTTGGTTAAATTCTTGTACCATCCCACAGATCCTGATATTGCAGCTGCGGTGTTGTGGTTACCAAATCTTCTGCATTCCTCTATCTCTAAATTATTTGCCTACTCCATTCTAAATTCTGGTATGTAAATGTTTAATTTTTTTCTTGGTTGCAAGTTTTGCAGCTTCGTCTGCAATGGCATTTCTTTATATTCCTACTTGACTTTGCACCCAGTTGACATATTAAATATTTATTATATTAAGTCTTAAAACTTAATATTTATTAAGTCTTAGGCTTAATATTTTCGTCCATCTGGGAACCCTTGTTGTCTCGCATTGCTTCGTTTTGAATAACCAACATATGGTCACTAGCCAGGAGAGAAAGTAAATCTGGTAAAATATTATGACTGTCCCGCTCCTAGAATGAGACGTGATTGCTCCTATTATATTCAGTTGCAATTTTGCCTCGTATTGAATTTCCCGTTGGAATGTCATTTTAGAATCAATTCATACTCCAAGATATTGGCATCGAGTGATCCACTGTAGGTTAATGTTTTGAATTAACAAGGTGCCTGATTTACCAGAGGGCCACTAATCCTAGTGGACTCATAGGACAGGAAGCCGGCGGCTTCTCGAAACGCCCCGCCATTTGCCTTTATAATCTTTTCCACATATATTTTAAAACGGTTTTGGTAGTTACGGCTTCGGCGACCAGGCTTTTCCATGGGTTAATGTGAACTGTGGGTGAAAAAGAAGCACCTTTTCTCAATCCTACATTGTGGCTTGAGCTTAAAACAGTTGCTCCTTGTTTGTGATACATATGACCGTCTGAAGAAAATATCCTGACCAACATCCTCTAACTTTTTCAGTAATTTTTATAGTTTCAATGAGATCCGCTCTGTCATGCCCGGTTTACTGTGTTAGCCCTGTGGCTTTCAAACGTTCCTGGTATGAGAGATGATTGGCGCAACCTGTCTTTTACAAATTACGTCTGAATTTGGCCGTTTGCCCGTATCTCCGAAAATGGACGTAATTTGAAAATGAAAAAATTAGATTTTTTTTTAAATTTTGTTAACCAAGGCAGCAAGTTAAGAGTCCTCTGGTAGGTTAGGAGGGCAGGAAGATCTAAGGTTTCAAAACGTCACGAAAACCGTTAATTGAAAGTTTCCTCTCCTAACCGTGTAAGCAGAACGACGGAAAACGGTACAGTACATCACTTCCGTTAACCAATTTCATTTCAAATTCCGTCCTTTTTTGGCCATATGGGCAAACGTGCGAAAAGCGACGTAATTTTAAGAGGACGGGTTGAGAATGACTTCTGTTGCTCAAAGTTGCACCTACTGCAGAGCAGCTATATCTCTCTGAAAATGAGGTCTCCATGCTTGCATACAGTAATCCAAATGGGGCCGCACCAGAGATTTACAGTTGAACCATTACATTGTTATCCTTAGTCAAAATTTCGCTTGATAATCCTGAAAATTTCGTTAGCTTTTCTGACTACTGCACACCTGTTGTGCAACTTATAACGAGTGGTGGATTTTGACTACAAGGTAATTCTCTTCATCAATATGCTGTAATGTATTGCTATTCATTTGATTATCGTAGCATGGGTTATTGTCCCAGATGCATGGTCTTACATTTGTCGATATTAAAGAGCATTTGCCAGTCTTCTGGCCATTTGTGGAGTTAATGTTACTCTCTTTGTAAGGCTTCAATACATCATCATTTCCCACTTTACCATAAATCTTTGCATTGTCTGCAAATTTCATGATGTGGTTTGTAATATTCTCATCCGTCATTGATATATATGACAAATAGGGTAGGTCCCAAAAAGGACCCTTGTGGTATCCCACTTCAAATCATTTCTCCATTCAGTTTCGTTCCATTTAGCACATTTGAAAAACCCATTGTTTTCCTTCCTTCAACCATTGTTTTATCCATTCTAATATTGTATTATTTATTCTATGGACCTGTAATTTTCTTACCAGTCTCATGTGGTTCCTTATCAAAACCTTTAGCAAAATCCATGTATACTACATCTATTGGAAGACCTTTGAGTAGCTGGTTACCGTTTCCAAAAAATGTGAGCAAGTTTGTTTGCCAGAATGTGTGTACCAATCCATGTTGTGCCGATTGTACAAGATTGTACACTGAAAGATGGTGAATGATTCCCTCCCTGAGGATTCTCTCCATGAGCTTGCAGATATGAGATATCAAGATGATTGGTTGGTAGGTTTTATATCGAGCTCATTCTGCATTTTTTAAAATAGGGGTGACATTTGAATATGTCCAATCTAGGGGGACTATCTCTTGGTCTCGAGATTTTATGTGAAGTAGTTTCAGCTATAGGCACAGTTCTTCTGCCAGTTCCTTTAAGACTTTGTATTGGATTTTATCCAGGGGTTTTCGAGTCTTTTAGCCTGTCTGGAGTGCAATCACCTAGTCTCATTGTCTAAGATTTGTGCAGATTTTTTTTTTTTTCAAAATGCTGCATTCAGATGTTACTTTATCTAGCGGCACTTGTGCTTTATTCATAAGTGAAAGACCTGTGACGACTACTGCTATATCATCGGCATAGTTTAGCAATTTAACTCTTGCCATTGTCATGAAAACCAGGTTTTCTATATGGATGTTAAAAAGAATAGAACTGATGACTCCTCCTTGTGGAGTTCCATTTTCCTACAAGTGTAGTCTGACACTTGGCCTTTCAGCTTTACTCTGGCATACCTGTGACTAAGAATCTTGAATCCATGCTAGCATTTTTACCTTGCCACCATTTTATAAATAACGTGTGTAAAAATGCTTGTTGGCTTTCAAGTTTGAATGCTTTTTCTAGATCAGGGAAAATCACTATAACCAAACCTGAGTCGACTCTTCCTAGTAATGTTGCTATGCAGTTTCAAGTTACAACTATAGTAAAACCAAATAAATTCTTAAACAGGTCTCCAGTCTTTCACAGTAGCCTATAAGACCATCAGTTCTGCAATTTTATTAATAAATTATGTTAACGAAATTGGTCTAATTGCCAGGGTCTTTCGTGTTAGTAATCGGAATGATGTCTGTTTTCTTGCAAGAGGTCGGGAGCTTGCCGAGCTTCCAAGATGCATTGATAACGTACAATATCCCTTGTTCTTCAGCAGGACCTGTGTGCACGATCACTGAATATGTAATGTTATCAGTACCTTGTGTAGTATCATTGCCACCTTTTTTGGGTCAGATTAGTTCTTGTTTAGTAAGGAGTCACATTCGTCATCTGTAGCCATGCTCTTTCGAATGGACGTCAACCTCTCCTGTTTTTCCTTTCTGCTTTCTGACCATTGCAGGAAGCAGGTACGAAGCTTTTCCCGTAAACTGAACAGCAAGTCACTCAGCCTCCTGCAGTGGTTAAATACATGCATGTTGTCGAGGTGGTCGACCTAACGTTGTTTTAATCTGTCCCCATATCTTTCCAAGATTACTATGCTCATTTAGAATGACACCAATCAAACCATTTTGCCTCTCTTTAACTCTTTAGAAACTAGTCAGCTTCAGATATCACTGCTCTTACCAGAGTTCTTCCTAACAGTGTGCGGTTTCTCTAGAGATGTTTTCTGTTGACTCTTGGGTTTTGTTCTTTACCCTCATTACTGTAGAACCAATAGTTATTTCGTTTTGTGTTTCCTGTGATGACTGGAGTAACTGCTTCAGCAGCTGTAATGGCTTCCTCTAGATTGGTCTCGTGTCCGAATCCTTGGGTGGCTAGTATGTAGCATGCCATTTTTCAAGTTCGTCCTGGTATATATTCCAGTTGGCCTTTTACATTCCACGTAGGTTGTACCGGTAGTGTAGGAGTTTTTCTTTGTTTAGTGTTGTGATAGTAGCATAGCGGTCACTGGTGATCAAGTTTACTTCACACTTCGCCTGATGCTTGAGATCAGTTGAGATCAACGTTAGAGAACATCCTTGAATGTGTAAATGTTCCCCAGGGTTGAGAAGTGATCAAGTATTTCTCGCAGAACTTTAGTCAAATCGAATAGCCGAGTCACACCTACCTTCTGATATGTGCATTAAAATCCCAGGTAATAATTATATCATGCACCTCCATGACAAGCACTTCCTCTGCTGTTTACATATAAGGGCTTGTAGACGTTATATACGAGGAGCTCAATATTAGCCATATTCACTGGTACTGCTAATACCTCTACTCATCCCCACACGGAACTGCATCTTTTTCCTTGCTTTTATGGTGTTACTTGACAAGGATCATTAACCCTTCTCTCCTTTTCACGAGGTATAATTATTGGGGATAACCAGTTAATCTGAAGGATTTCGTGGCTGGTTAGACAGTTTCTTGCAAAACTATTATATCTGCTTTTGTACCGATTGCAGCTTCCTAAAGAGTGGGTTTTTAATTCCAAGACCCTCTATGTTTCAATGAATTCGTAATGAAGAGACAGCGGTTTCTGTTGGCGTTGCCTTTCCTAGAAAACTCCCCTTGGGAATCGACAACCATATTCTCCACTTTGCTAGTAGTGTAGCTGCAAATCGGAATGAATCAATTGTTCATGTCTATCTCTTGTATTACAAGATATCGTTGCTCTTGATTCGCCACTGTTTCCTGCAGATGCTTTTGTGGATCTTGATAATCTGATGTGACTATCCGACTGTTATTGGTAGGCTGTATGCCCATGTGTTTGTCCTCCTGTGCTCCGTCTTGTCTTTTACCGTTTCTTGTGTAACTGTGGTCTGCTGCACGATCTTTATTATTACGCAAGCGATTGCAAGTGTCTCTTGTTGCGAGGCATTCTGGGTCAACTGTAAGCAATTGTTAATGGTCTTTGCCATGGTCTTTAATGTTTTTCAGCTAGACCTTGTGTAAAACTAAATCTGTTTTGTTGATTCCGATAGTGATTGTATTTTATTTCCATGTTGTAATTCTGCAGTGGGTTTGTGCATTTTCTGATTTGGAGTTGTTAAGTAGTGATGACTGTTCTATGAGGGTTGGCATCTGTTGTGGCTGGGCACGAGTGTTTCAGACGTTAATGTTGGTATACGTACTGCTGATCTGTGATTATCCTGACCTTAGCTGTCTGCATCTTTACTTTCCGTGTGGTTGTTCCTCAAGAATGATATTTCCTCAACTTGGACATTTGGCTGTTGTGGTCTGGTTTGCCTTGGGCTTAGTTGTACAGTTTTTGGTTGGATGCCTCAGGTTGCGCGCGAGCACACACGCGGGGGCACACCCACCCAACTTTCCTGTCTGGTGCAGCGTGTTTGATGGTGGTCATATTTCTGACACCTGAAGCAGCGCAGGGGTTCCATCACGTATGGACGGTCAATATATTCCCTAGTTTCCAAGATTGAACGTTTCCAGCACATGTCCTGTAACAGTCACCAGAACCTGACGTGTCACTGCTTTGTCCATTTTTGTGTGGCACCGTTTTGCATTCAAGAATTACACACATAAATCACAATTGCGTGATGCATCAAATGAACAAATCCACAAACCAAAAGGCTGCAGGATCCAGTAAGTTCAGTAGAACTTCGGTTTCAACTCCTTTTACCATGTCGTAGCTCAGTCGGTTAAGGCAGCATCTGGGTTGCTCTTTGAGTCAGGTTCGAATCCTCGTCACGGCCCTTGTGGATTTGTTCATTCAAGAATTGCTTGTGTTCTAGTATTGAATCCTGTGGAAATTCGACTGGATATCCCAACACCACAACTTTTGTGCGTCTTTCGGAAGGATCCAGCTTTTCGAAGCATTCAGGTATTCCGTGGAGAAATGTTACTGTTTCTAGGTAATTTGCAGTCTTTTGTCTGGTTTTGTCATACTTTCACGTTCACAGTAATGTTAAGTTTTAGCACTGGTTGCCTCTTTTCCATTTCCGTTACTCTGTCAAATGTTGTAGGAACGTTGTCTGTCTTCATTATGGTAATTAGAATTTTGCAATACTAAGTCTGCAATTTGGTAAGATATGCAGTCTGACACTGTGTTTACTAGTTGTGTTTTTACGGGGGTTGAGCTTTGCTCTTTCGGCCCGCCTCTCAACTGTCAATCAACTGTTTACTAACTTTTTTTTTTTTTTTTTCTCCACACCACACACACACACACCCCATGAAGCAGCCCGAGACAGCTGACTAACTCCCAGGTACCTATTTACTGCTAGGTAACAGGGGCATTCAGGGTGAAAAACTTTGCCCATTTGTTTCTGCCTCGTGCGGGAATCGAACCCGCGCCACAGAATTACGAATCCTGCGCGCTATCCACCAGGCTACGAGGCCCCTAGTGTGAGACTGGTGCTGTCTTCTCTAGGTACATTACGTCGGGATTCTTCCTGGTAGAAGTACTTTGTATAGCCTCGATAGCAGTTATCTAATTACTGTACCTCGGTGTACTGTCCTCCGTTGTCTGAAAAGTACTTCCATTTCCCTTTTCTCCTGACTTCCTTTTGACGTCTCCCTGTAGTGAGAGCCGATTCACATTCCAACCTAACGCCTGAGACACTCCTAGGTCTGGATAAATTTATTTCTCATCAACGTAGGTCGTAAAATGATTTTCCCAGGTGGAATCAGGGATACCTAACACCTAGTCGAGCAGTTTGGTCTACCTTTAACTGTAAAGGTCAGTACACCATATAGGACGCATCATTGTGGCTCTGCCCATAGGGTATCGACCTGCTCAGTGATACGGCCCTCACACACACGAAAATAATAGATCATTGAGAGCCGGATGACCTGACCACTGTGGTAACAATGTGGGTCGCCTGCATACTAGGGTATGTGCAAATCTAGCTAGGCGGACAACAGATAGTCTAAAGTGGTATTTATCCAAGAACTGCTGAAGAAATCTGCAACGTTCCTTCCTAACAGTAGTGCGGCATGTCCGCCTGGCGGTCGGATATTCACACGAAAGACAGTCAACATGTTACATCAACAGCTGTGTCTGGGTATTGATAGGTTGTTCCTCACAAAACTGCGAGGATTTGAGCTGATGGTTGCACATAATCTGAAGTTTTCCAGAGAACAAACCCGTGTGGGGCCTGCTGTACCAGTGGCGCCGGCGGCGAGTCTCATGGCTGGTGATCGGCTCATCCTAGTAATGTAGGTCATTATGAGCTTTCTCCACAGCCTATAGTTCTTAGTTACGACTACCTCTCGCCTGACGCTTCACTACTCGTAATTTTTATTATCTTCGTTCAATTTTTAATGGATAGACCAAGCCATTGTAATATTTTTATTAGCGTCTTTGCCTTCACATATACTAACTATTTGATCCCTCAAAATTATTAAAGATTCTAGAACTCACTTCTGGTGGACACACTCATGCAATCATCATGTAACAACAGCTTTGGAAATCCCTCTCCTCGTATCAATGGAGAGTGCCACAGCCCAGAATGTTTCGTCTGAGAACATTTAATATTAGAACATTTAATACGAGAACATCAAGTCCCACAGATGCTATGCATGGAGTGTCTACCAGAGTAGCGAGGGCAGCCAGGTACCATATTCTTACACGTGTCCCCGACTGTGTACGTCACCAGCAATCGCTAGCAGCTTCAAGCCTCAGTACTACAGGTACAAACGTTACCATCATCCTCCTGGTGGTTCCTGAACCTCGGGCAGCTGTAAGTGCTTGACCGCAGTGGCCACCCATCTGTGGTCACAGTCACCATCTTGTGTGAATATGGACACCTGGATGTGGATTTGATTTTCAAGACCATACTATTTGTGTGTTGAATTGTCTTCCCCTGTGACTTGTCCACATCAATTTGCCTGTCAGTGCCTGAACAGGTGAAGGCAGAGTCTTGGAGACGAAGATTACCTGACCCATCCCTGGCGTGTCCTAAACTGGGCCAGTTGTCCTCCGGAGAGTCGGTATGTATAGCAGAAATATCTATTATTTAACAACGCACATTTTAACACTTTCGTAGAGATTATTAAATGTTCTTTGTTGTGCATAGTTGATATCAGTATCTTGAACTCTTGTAAATCGTTGAGATTTGAGCAGAGCTCCCTGGAGAGGGTTGAGTACCCATCCAGTTGGATTGATATGTACCTCTCTCATACACAGAGAGCAATCACACTAACCTGATGTATCAACGAGAAAATCTGTGGGAGACGTGATGAGAATTCGAACCTATGCGATGGGCGACATTTTAAAACACGCCTGGGGGCATGTTTCTGGGAATGTCCAGCGCATAGGTTGCCTGTGTGCATCATTGTTTATAACTTGTTTGACAGATTTTTCTTTGTGCGAGTTAAAACACACATTATTTTGTTAATCATAAAATCTAGTGTTCCTTTCTATATCAGTATAATATGTTTTAACACTGTATAATCGACATCCTTAATATGCGTTATCAGTGGTAAAAAAAACTTTTCTAAATAACCTTTTTCTTTAACCTTATTAGAATATGCTGCATACTACATGATGCTTAATATACTGAATGCCGAACACCTCACACAGGTAAGTTAGGTTGGATCGTTAATGTACGATTCTCTACACTAGCTAATAATAATTAAAAAAAGATAGTGAAGCTAGCAGTATGGGTCACTTAGAGGGAGGAGCTGGTAGGTGGTGGATAACTGCATGGACCGTTAGATGAATGGTGGATTAACAGGACGTTGGATCACAGGTAGGTGAATGGCACTTTAACAGGGTGCACCGAGAAACACAAGGAATTAGTATCATAATTCGCTCTTGCACATACAATAGGACTATTTAGGTTAGGTAAGGATAGTGATGCATAGACATTATTTACTCTAAATGCATAGAGTGGGAGGAGGCAGGGGGGGGGGGTCATTGTGGGATATTTGGGCTTGATTCTAATTAATTAATAATTAATATAGTAAATTAAAATTAAGAAGGACCACCCGCTTTTATAGGAAAGAGGGAAACTGAGAATTTCTGATCATTGGATAATTTCTAGAGGAAACCAGTGACTATGGATATAACTAGAAAGCATGATCATAATAATAATTAATGGGCTGTATTAAATGAAACAAACCTCAAACACCTACATTGGGGGGTTATTACTGGAGGTAAGTACGTCCAGGAATTAGTGTGGTTCGTTCACTAATTCAATTAATAATAATCTAATCCTATAAGGTAATGTTGAAACTAACATCATTCACATAAAGAAGAATATAAATATGAGCATAATAATGAGTTACAGTAAATCATACATTAATCTCAAAGCATTCTGCACAAATTAAATTGCAAAGGAATGGAAAAAAGGGAAATAAATCTTTGCTTGAAGATTCCTTTAGTAAGCCATAGAAGTCCTCTTATTCTCCAGACTCGGTACACTAAGGAGTTGAACGGGCTAACATGGATGAATGCAGCATGAGGAATTCATCTCTCGTGCTGCAAGATAAATAATTTCCAGTAGCAATTGATTTAACTACTCAATTTATATTCAAGAATATTAAGAATTTATAGATGACCAATTTAATCACCTGTTATTAGGTGTTATCGCGCTGCTTAACGAACAATCACCCTGCTATTATCATACTTCTACCCGATGCATCAAATAAAAGGATACTTAGCTGTGGGCACTGTATAAGTATTAAGATTGCCGTATTTCGCATCCCAGGCTCCGGTGAACCTATCCTGGATAGTGATGCGCTTCAGCTGGCTGATCACGTGTCGTCAGGAACCAAGTCAAAGGGCTCCTTATTTAACACCAGCACTAGTTGAAGATATTATCTGCAAGGTTGTTCACGCCTCACAGTGGCGGCTTTCATCTGTGGATGGATAACACCTGCCCTATTTGCTGGGCAATGGCGTCTTCTTATGAGTACGGTAAGCGCAGGTTTGCTTCCTTTCGGCTCTGCACGTGTCCGCATACTGAGGAGGATGGCGTCCCTCCAACCCATGCCGAGTCGACGTTCATAAAACAAATTATTGTCTCGAACATTAATATTTCTCGCATTTGCGCTTGAAACGTTAAAGACTGGACGGGTTTATTATTTAGAGGAACAAATTATTATTATTTACCAATTTAAGAATAGTAAATATATAAGGGAGAGGAATTAATGTCTCCCCATGGCATTCATTGATGACTAACTCTATCGCGAGGTAGACACTATGATTCTAACGCTCTATTCGGCTTTTAGTTAGAGAACAATTCGTCTGCAATCAGTTATCATACAGAATGCTTTAATTATGGAGAATCGTATTTAATTCTCACACAAATTGGATATAATGTGTTTACTGTAAGGAAATCTGACGCAATACTGGCGTCAGGTGACGTGAGAATTCTAGCCTAATGCACAGATGAATTATTAGTACATGAGAATTCTACGAGTTGTTAATTTTACTTACTACAATATTTAGTATGATTAGTAATAAGTAATGGGAATACAACAATGTTGTATTCGGTGTTGGAAATATCCAAGTCATGACTGTCAGCTGATGAATGGAAGGGGAGACAGTCACGACTGGGTTTTGCACTTGTACGGGAAAGAATTCATTGCCAACAGTTATTGTATATCACACCCCCTAAACGTTCGTTCATGCTTGCACTAACCTCGACATGCATATCTACTATCTGTAAACCTTAACGGGTTCACAATCAATTTGAAACGTTCCTTGATGTAACCTTTACATTCTTATTCTTTGTAAATTCCTATTTGCTTCACTGAAACTGACAATTAGAAACTCTTCCCTAAACATTTCTCCTCCCGAAACTTAAGCTTAATGCTTACTGTATCTTTCTTGCTAATCCTTAATTACAGTATACAAAATTATGTACTGTACGAATCAATTTGAAACATGAGTAATTCTCCTCGACTTTTCCCTTTTCCCATCATTCCCAAGAATGTTACAATGAAAATTAGCTGAAAACCATACTTCCACTACCTAATGTACGAAACATTGAAAAACTAAATGAACCATTTTTAGTTTCCCTTTTAACTTCGTTAACGACCTATACCCCTTAATTACTATTTTATTTTGCAATTCAAAAAATTCCCTTTTACTAAGCTTGGAACTGTGCAAGGAAAACCATGCAAAGCACCATGCAAAGCACACCACGTTTTCAATCTTTGCAATTGCTTTGCAAACCAGGACAAGAGGTATCTGTTACATCTTGCTAGGAATATTTAATCAAATTTTGAGGCATGGTGTTTTACCCGACTGCTAGATACCGACTAATAATACCCATACTCAAGCCAAATTCACAAACATTGACCCATACGAGAAAATCAGTTGGAGCCGCGAGGAGGAGTCGAACCTAAGCTCTGAGAACTCTAGGCAAACACCTTAGACAACTGCACCAAAACATTGTCAAAAGAATTCCAGCCTCGGATGCTTGGGAGTACCCAAAGCAGAGGTTCAAGTCCTACTCAAGCGCCTCCTTATTTTCTCATTGATACACCACATTAATGGGATTTCTTTGTGCCTTGAGACCCATCTCTGGCGTCCTGTATGTGTAAAGTTCTATAGAGGATTATACTCGGCAGGTTAATGTTTTAAATTAGCTCCTATTCAGTATGGTTTCCTTCCTGGATGAAGCATTCAAACATGCTTTCTGAATATTTTGTTAGACTGGATTCATGCTCATAGATGGCATTTATTGACCTTTAAACTGCTTTTGATACAGCAAAAAGGCGAGATAATTATTATATTAATTAGTCTCTTTTGGAGTTTATGGAAGACTTGACATAGCTCAAGGGGTACACGAGTATCAGAACCGCCTCAGTTCTTTCAAGGGAGTCAAAAGTAAACATTCTCCTCCCATTGATTTTGGTTCAACCCAGATTAGTGCGCTTTGCCCAACACTGTTCAATGTCCTTGTGCACAAAAACTGGTATTTGCACACTTGCTGATAAAGCTGTCATCTATTATGTCGACGACATTTGTTTTGTTTCAAGTATCCAAACTAGACTGCAATCTCTACTTGAATCACTCGCTGCTAAAATCAGTGAATTCAGTCTTTACCTTAATCCATCGCTCTTTCTTCCAGAAAACAACCAGTGTGTCTCTAGCTTTCAAAGTTAACCAAACCATACAAACATGTGGGCAGCATAAATACCTTGGAGTATCAGTGACATTGTTAACGACCTACATCGTAGGTTAAAATCCAAATCACTTAAAACACTAGTAGGAATATTGGAATGCATGTTATATATGCCAGACTATTCAACATGTTTGTTAGATCCCTACTTGATTATCATGCCTTGCATTTAGCTTCCCCGCCTCTGTTTTGAACAAACTAGAAGTAATAAAGAATGAAGCAATGAGGGTAATTCTTGGTGCCCCAAGAGGCACAAGAATCATCACCATGAGGAAAGAACTGAAGCTTCCAACCATACTAGAGAGAATCATCCAAGTCAACACTACCTTTTCCCTTCAGGTAATGGGAGACCCTACGTCTCCAGCATTGTTCAGAGAAGTTACGTGCCGTTAACACACTATTAAGTGGTGCAACATTCCACCTCACTCCTTGAATGATAAATGGCCGAGTAAAAATGTCGGCCATCTCATGAAACTGAACATTAGTTGTAAATGCAATATTCCTGTCACTGATCTCTCCATCTGTACACCACAATTTAAGTACTATATACAACCGCTACTAAGATGGTCAATTAGAATCCCGCTCTTTCCAAAGCCGTCACACTTTAAATAATTGCCTCATCAAAATTTTTGAAGATCCCTCGAGAACTGTCCACATCGATATTGCAATCCAGGCATCTACAGGACGGAAATAGCATGCAGGTTTTACGGACAATACTTGCACACAAACTATCATTGTTAGGTTAAACAACTGACTGCACTACAACTAGCTACCAGTACATTATCACAGGAGGAGGAACTTTGTGCTTCAAAGTCTGCTCTTAAAAAGATTTCATGCACGACCGACAGTAAGAGCTTTATAATAGGACTTTTCATACAACCTGCTCACTGCACAGTATAAAGGGTTTAGAACCTCTTGCATGTATACCATCTCACAAATATAACCCACAATAATGACAAACATTGCATCCAAATGTGTGTGTAAGAATGATGAAGGCGAATTAAACCAAGGTACCCCAATCTATGTTGTTGAAACTACTGTTCCTATTACTCAGGTCTAATAGAGAAATTACCAACTCCGAACGGCCTGACAACACCGGTAGAATAACCTGCGATTTGTTTAGATCCGAAACCTATGTATAAGGGCAGCACAAAACGTCCACCAGACTGATACTACGGAAAATCTCAGTCAGGCCCAACCAACTGAACAAGACTAACATACTGAGAAGCTGCACGTTAACCACACAATATATATATCGGTGCAACACCTATCAGTAGACTAAAAATCATCGACACACAGGCTTTACCAGAAAATAACAATTATGAATTACGTTCCACTTCCGACAAATTATTTCTTTGACACTACAAAATGAAAGATTCCTCCAATACCACACTGACTACTTTGACTGTAATGCTGGTGTGCCACAAGGCTGTGTTCTCGCGCCAACAATAATCCACACACTACAGAGGGAAGGAAGGGGAGGAGTGGTGGCCCTGCTGCTAAGAACTGGAGTTTCAAGCTGATGGATTTCCAGGGTTGCAAGGAATTCAGAGACTACATAACAGACACCATGACGACAAGAGGACCAAAAACAGCAGCCGTGATATATAACCCTCCATTAAATAACACAGACCCGGCAAGATTATGACAAACGTAGCAGTACCTATTATAACTGAAATGGCAGACAGTCGCCTGTTAGAAATCTATCGGGTAATAATCACGAAGACTTCAACCATGGACAGATACAAGAACCGTATAGGGGTGCAACGCAAGCTAAACTATTGGACACGGCAACAAACTTTTTAAGCCAACATGTAAGAGGATCCACGTGACTAAAGGTAATGATGAACCCGCTTGACTTTACTCCATGGGAATGAGTGATCACTGTATTGACGTTTGAATATATGGTGGTAGTAGGGTTAACTTACTCATGGAAGGAACCAGAAGGCCAAAGCTTGACATACCGAAAGTAAAATTACAAGGAAATAATTTATAATATAAATACCAGAGATTGTAAATCTCAAAAAAAGGCTGCACAGACTTGATTGACTACATCACCCAGAAGAGTAAGGAGACAGCATAATTTTGTCCTGGTATGAGAGAATGAAATTTCACGACTTAAGTTGTACGAGTATGACCAGATGTATATCAGCGTGGAATCTCCAGAAGTGCATATCCATCCTTGCACTCTCAAAATTGTATCCTCTGGTCTGGGGCCAAAGTCTGCCTTGCTGGGTATCCAACCTGTCCACTTAAAAATAACGTCGCTTCTGGACGTTTGCCCGTATGACCGAAAGTGGACGTAATTTGAAAATGAAACAATGAAAATAAGATTTTTTTTCAACAACAGTAAGTTAAGGGTCTTCTGATAGGTTAGGTGGGCAGGAAATTCTCAGTTTCAAAACGTTATGAAAAACGTTAATTTAAAGTTAACTCTTCTAACCTTACCGAGTAGGCCGGACGACTCAAACAGAAAACTGGACAGTACGTCACATTTGTGAGTCGATTTAATTTCAAATTACATTATATTTGGCCATAGTGCGCATACAAGCCAAAATTGACATTTTTAGGAGGACGGGTTGGGGTATCAAGGGCAATTCTCTGGCTGGGATGGCCAAGGATATTGCCAGAGTCGTTGCAATGTCTTTATCACCAGGGTTGATTATACAAGGCTGTGGAACTCGGTGAATTCAGTCAGAGATACAACTTAGAGGGTTAGTTTCGTGCTCCCAGGCCAGAAGGGTTCACTCACACGTTAAAGCCATTCTCGTAACCTTTCTTGGTACTTTTCCTTGAATTGAAACAAAGATTACTTATGTATGGAATTATCATTGGTTTAGACAATTGTCTGCTTGTCTCTACGTTTACATGATCATTAGACAAAGGGGGAAACTAAACCAAATGATGTACTTTTTCTGACGGGGGCCACCCAGCCAATACCGTGCAGCAAGCTCCGAATTGACAGAACCCATCAACGGCATCAACCGAGTGAAAACCTGAAGCCAGGTAGTCTTCTAACCTTTTCTGTATGTGATAATGATAAAACTTGTACTCCAAGCAGACTTGGGTAAATTATGGATTTTGACAATTTTAAGGATTACCCAGTTCACACTTAACTCTTCCATAAGGATCCCAGGATACAGCAGAAAATTGATACATGTCGAAAGAAAGAATAAAAGCTCAATTTAATAGTGATATAGCAAACAGACCGGAGACAACGACATGCCCAGACCAAGAGGCTAAGAGGAGGAGACGCTGGTCACCGAGACCAGTTCCACAACAAAACAGTTACAGTTACAACAGACCATGGAATGACCTGCGGGTATTTGATAACAGTGGATACCTCCTCCCCCCCCCCCCAGAGCACGCCGTGGTTCTTCCCCCCAAAATAGAAACCAGTTCATCTGATTGAACACAATGTCAAAACCAAGGGAACGATCGCCAAGTGCAACATTTGCCTCAGAGGAGCATTAGATTTTGAATGCCGACACTACGGACGAAAGAATTAGAGGAGAGCTACAGAAGAGACGACGACTACGGGTACAACGGAGAAAATATATTGGAACAACAACAACAAGGAGGTAAAGTTCCGTACAAAAGATTGTTACTTCGAATATTCTCTCCAGTAAGTGTTACGACCTGGTTGGTCTGTGATAATAAACAAGCCATTTGGGGCATTCCTTAATCTACAGCCAGAGACTGAAGTACACAACCCACTTTTTGTCGGCCCTAAACCCAAGCACACCAGGAAGGCGGCCAAAGCACTGGCACAATTGTTTGTATTAAATTAAGGATAAAATTACAGGAAAACTAAGGAAGGTGGTGTCTGCTGGACCACAAGCAAGGCACTAAGAACAGCACCTCGTATATGTAACCGAGGTCACCCTCATGTTGGACAACAAATCGTACTGCCAGATTAAAGGGACAATGATCGGAGCAAGTGTTAGAGTTGCTGTGGTATAACTATGTATGCATGCAGCATTTGACGGCCTCCACACACTATAGTGAACATCAGCCACACTACTCAACTCTTCTTCAAGGTCAGGCTCCATCAGCAGGAAAGGAAGCTTGCACCTAGCACTGCCGGGTGGGTAAAAATCGAGCAGCAACGAGAGCGCTTCCCTCCAGAGTAATAGCGTGGTGCCTGCGAACGGCATCATGCTGTTCAGAGTTAAGGTGAAGTTCCAAGGAACTGACACGAGGTACACCAGGACCGAGACCATGGACCTACTGACGTCGACCTCAGGGGTAGCACCCATCGACGTCGTCAGGGACGAAAATGGACCCCAAATACTCTTCAGCAGTGCAGTAGCACTAGAAGCTCTCTTTATCACGGCAACGATCACGGCTCTAGAGGATAAGGGCTTAACACTCCTACCTCCCCATCAATTTCAGGCAGTGAGGACAATACTCATTCACAGAGTGAGTGATATCATCGCTGAACAGCCTATCACTGAGATCGTAAAGAGCATCAACGCTCTGAATCGATCCCTCACAGCCATCTCGGCCCTCCTCATCCGGCAGGGTGAGAACGGGAAGCTCACCCTCAAGGTCACTCAAGACTCCGGCAGAGGCTACTCTTGCGGCCGACAACGGCCTCAGATGTTTTGGTGTGGCCTGCACACCCCACCAGATCGCTAGGCAGCTTTATTTCCGCCTACACCAGTGTTTCAGGTGTTACCAGTACACCCACTACTCTCAGAAGTACCCCAACCCATTGCAGAAATGCAGCATCTGTGCTGGCGATCATCAGTACAGGTCGACCTGCAACGCATCTACTCAACGCTGTATACTCTGGAACGGCGATTACACGACCGTCTCTCACGACTGCCCTACCAGACAGGCGGAAATCAAGAAGATGACTGACGCCAGACCACGAAATTCTACTACAAGATCGAAAGCATTCAACATACAAGAAGACTTCCCTGCACCCCCGGCAAGTGGTGCCGCGAACGGCGCGCAGCCAAACTACTGGACCAGCAACTCCCGCGCCAGCCACTCAAGGTCACAGACGAACACCTCTCAACCAAGCCAGCCAGCCATCCTCACTCACACCGCCACCAGCCACCCCTGACAGCACTGTTGCAGCTCTGATTCACTTCGCGACAGAAAAGTCAGGTGGTGGTCAAGAAACGGTACAAAATACTCTACGACATGTACAAGCACAACAACCTCCCGACCTTTGTGATACCAGAGGCCATGTTTACTGGTTGCTCCTCTCAACTAGAGTCCGACCCCACGTCAGAGACACCTGTCAACCCGGACCCTATTACTCCAATAACACCTGCGACTACATCTGCAACAATACTGCCAAACTGCTCCTGCAGACATCAACCTGTCTGATGACTCTACTGACTATGTCGACATTTTAGACAACTCTGACGATGTCGACTCTGCAATAATCTCGTTACTCCCAGGCCAACCAGCTTATGATACTCCAGCAATAAGAAAACTATCAGCAACGTAACAACACCGAGCATGGATCTCCTGCATGTTGACGGCTCACCAGCCGTATATTCAACTCTATGTATGAGGAACACTTACGGCGTGCGCCAGGAAACGAGTGCGTGCTTAGACACGACCTAATTTTCACGGAATATGACGAAAGCACACTGTCAGCCGACCTCTCTCCCGGAGACTACACCTAGTACAAAGCCAAACAACAAGCCAAGAAAAGGAAAAAAAGACTTAGCATGAGGATGCAGGCCTAAGACTCACTGAGGGCAGTTGCCCTCACCCCCCCCCCTCTTTAGGGGGATGGGGACCTAATTTTGCTCGTTTTGAGGTGGTGGAATCCCTGCAAGCTTCAGAGCAGACCGACGTGGAAGACAGAAGACGGAAGACTCCAGCTCAAAAAGAAGAAAGAAGACGCCACACATCAAGAGGAAAGAAGACCTCACATCGCCGCCCCTCCCTCGGGACCCTGCCCACTAGCCTAAGCCAGCCAGGTGTTCAGAAAGCCTCATGTTACGCCGCGCAGCTGGGTTTAGCCCTGGCTCTGTCTCCAACTCCGACGTTTCCTCTCACCCAGGCTATTCTTCACCTATACCCACTTTAAAGCTCACCCCAATGGGTACCTTGTCCTATATTTAGTTCGTTCGTAGGTCATGCTCGTAAGAGCAGCGGCCGTCCCACGAGACGTTAATCAATTTTAACACCGTTATAAAAGTATGTTTATTCCCATACACAATTTATTATACAATAAAATTAATTGTATATTAGGCGTCCATTATGTGATAAGGTTCTTTTGGTGATTATTTTTGTTAGTAGTACAGTAGTGAAACATTTACAGACTTGCTATTCGAGAAGCAGATGTCAGTGAAGCACTGTTCGAGAATACATACATACATTACCAAGGCCCCTCCCCCCCCCATCAGTAAAATAACAATGATTGTAATCCAGCCGCCGAACCTCTTGTTTATCAATGAAAAATAGGCTTACACACAACTCGTCCTCTTGTCTGCATTCATATATTTAAGCATGCTGTTCATTCAAAATTGGAATTCTCAAATATAAATTAATATTGTTAAATGTAAGGATGCGGTGTATATTCGGACATTGGTTAAGTTAGGCGTTTAGTTTCTCTTGGTGATTATTTGTATCTGTAGTAGATGGGTGAAGCATTCACGACATTGTGGTTCAAACAAAAGTCGTCAGCGAAGCACTGTTCAAGAAATGTTTGAACGTCATCAGTGGTGACTTGTGTAAACCGTTTTTCTATTCATAAACGGGGGTCTGGTGGGTGCATGGAATGGACTTTAGCCTTTGTTTATGAGGACGAGTTGTTACACAGCTCAACTGATCACGTTCGAACATTTCTCGAACAGTGCTTTGCTGATGACCCCTGTTCGAATCCCAAAGCTATAACTATCACCCAACGTAGTTCTAATACATATAATGGCCAACAGAACCTTAACACCTAACCTTTGACTAACTTTACATTGAAATTATAATATGAACTCTTGAGAAACCAGTTTTAATGCACAATACGTT
This sequence comes from Procambarus clarkii, assembly GCF_040958095.1. NCBI lineage: Eukaryota > Metazoa > Arthropoda > Malacostraca > Decapoda > Cambaridae > Procambarus > Procambarus clarkii. The sequence continues at coordinate 23,025,457 of NC_091161.1, read as the reverse complement.
AATACCAATGAATGCATCCGGCCTAGAACTTGCTTCCTTCGGAACATTCTTT
>NC_091161.1:22717905-22720405 GCF_040958095.1 Procambarus clarkii | reverse complement strand
AGATTACCATCCGAGTTGCCGTCGGGGAAGTGGCTCAAATAGCCTCGGCTATCACTTCCTTTTGACGGCCGTGATGGTCAAGCGGATTAAGGCGCCCTGTAGTTACCAGTTGCGTTGCTTCTGGGAGTATGGGTTCGAGTCACTTCTGGGGTGTGAGTTTTCATTCGCATATAGTCCTGGGGACCATTCAGGCTTGTTCGCATTTGTGTTCCTCACGTGTGCCCCAAAGAATGAGGTGATTTGGTGAAATGCTATGCCCAAGATTACCATCCGAGTTGCCGTCGGGGAAGTGGCTCAAATAGCCTCGGCTATCACTTCCTTTTGACGGCCGTGATGGTCAAGCGGATTAAGGCGCCCTGTAGTTACCAGTTGCGTTGCTTCTGGGAGTATGGGTTCGAGTCACTTCTGGGGTGTGAGTTTTCATTCGCATATAGTCCTGGGGACCATTCAGGCTTGTTCGCATATATATATATATATATATAAATGTCGTACCTAGTAGCCAGAACTCACTTTTTGGCCTACTATTCAAGGCCCGATTTGCCTAATAAGCCAAGTTTTCCTGAATTAATATATTTTTTCAAATTTTTTTCTTATGAAATGATAAAGCTACCCATTTCATTATGTATGAGGTCAATTTATTTTTATTGGAGTTAAAATTAACGTAGATATATGACCGAACATTGTCTTCTGTATGTTATGTCCAACATAACAGGCCAATTACACTGGATTAATCTTTGTGTTTAGATAGGAGATGCCTCGTATGGGCCAATAAGCCTTCTGCAGCCCCTATGTTTATCCCTTATGTATCCCCCCATGTTTTTCACCTTCATTGTATTATCACCTGACCTAATGCGGGTATAAAATCAACTAGTATTGTAAGATCTGTTCACTTGAGAATGAACCATGGAGGTTCGAAACGTCGTGCAAATTATACAAATAAGTGTAATACACTCTATAGTAAATCACTTCTTTTCTTCACCTTAAAAGTACGAAAATGAGTTTTGGAGAACTCCTATTCCAATTAAGCCCTGATGCTAAGAAAATAGTTAGAGGGATAGAAGCCCTAAACCAGAAAATAATAAATACAGAATATGCGGTCATATTCAATGAGATATATATATATATATATATATATTTATATATATATATATATATATATATATATATATATATATATATATATATATATATATATATATATATATATATATATATATTTATATATATATATGTCGTACCTAGTAGCCAGAACGTCGTAATCGGCCTATTATGCAAGGCCCGATTTGCCTAATAACCCATGTTTTCCTGAATTAATATATTTTCACTATTTTTTTTCTTATGAAATGATAAAGCTACCCATTTCATTATGTATGAGGTCAAAATTTTTTTATTGGAGTTAAAATTTGCATAGATATATGACCGAACCTAACCAACCTTACCTAACCTAACCTAAACTATCTTTATAGGTTAGGTTAGGTTAGGTAGCAGAAAAAGTTAGGTTAGGTAGTCGAAAATCAATTCATGAAAACTTGGCTTATTAGGCAAATCGATCCTTGCATAGTAAGCCGAGTACGACGTTCTGGCTACTAGGTACGACATTATATATATATATATATATATATATATATATATATATATATATATATGTCGTACCTAGTAGCCAGAATGCACTTCTTAGCCTACTATGCAAGGCCCGATTTGCCAAATAAGCCAAGTTTTCCTGAAATAATATATTTTCTCTATTTTTTTTCTTATGAAATGATAAAACTACCCATTTCATTACGTATGAGATCAATTTTTTTTATTGCAGTTAAAATTAACGTAGATATATGACCGAACCTAACCAACCCTACCTAACGTAACCTAACCTATCTTTATAAGTTAGGTTAGGTTAGGTAGCCGAAAAAGTTAGGTTAGGTTAGGTTAGGTAGGTTAGGTAGTCGAAAAAACATTAATTCATGAAAACTTGGCTTATTAGGCAAATCGGGCCTTGCATAGTAGGCTGAGAAGTGTGTTCTGGCTACTAGGTACGACATATATATATATATATATATATATATATATATATATATATATATATATATATATATATATATATAATATATATATATATAATATATATATAATATATATATATATATATATATATATATATATATATATATATATATATATATATATATATATATATATATATATAATATATATATATATAATATATATATAATATATATATATATATATATATATATATATATTTGATGGTTACAAGATATACATGGGTTGATACAAAAATAATAATGCAAAAAGGTGCTTAAAGGTTATGGATCTCTTGAAGAACACAACAATGGGAAACATTGATGAATGTCACAGACGGGTTCGATCATTGTTGCAAGTCAAACACTTCTTCGAATTCCTCTGAAGTTGGACTAGTGCCCAAGACGCAACAGGCATTTCCCCTCTGAATCGCAACACTGAGGCGCTGGAACAAGAAACTTTT
>NC_091161.1:22606440-22717405 GCF_040958095.1 Procambarus clarkii | reverse complement strand
TGGTGTATGCTGCCCTGTGTTCTCCTGGTGTATGCTGTTTTGTTATGCTGCCCCTCGTGTTCTCATGGTGTATGCTGCCCCTGTGTTCTCCTGGTGTATGCTGCCCCTCGTGTTCTCCTGGTGCTATGCTGCCCTGCGTGTTCTCCTGGTGTATGCTGTCCCTTCGTGTTCTCCTGGTGTATGCTGCCCCTCGTGTTCTCATGGTGTATGCTGACCCCTCGGTGTTCTCCTTGGGTATGCTGCCCCTCGGTGTTATCCTGGTGTATGATGCCCCTCGTGTTCTCCTGGTGTATGCTCCCTCGTGTTCTCCCTGGTGTATGCTGCCCCTGGTGATTCTCCTGGTGTATGCTGCCCCTCGTGTTCTCCTGGTGTATGCTGTCCCTTCGTGTTCTCCTGGTGTATGCTGCCCTCGTGTTCTCCTGGTGTATGCTGCCCCTCGTGTTCTCCTGGTGTATGCTGCCCCTCGTGTTCTCCTGGTGTATGCTGCCCCTCGTGGTTCTCCTGGTGTATGCTGCCCCTCGTGTTCTCCTGGTGTATGCTGCCCCTGGTGTTCTCCTGGTGTATGCTGCCCTCTGTGTTCTCCTGGTGTATGCTGCCCCTGGTGTTCTCCTGGTGTATGCTGCCCCTCGTGTTCTCCTGGTGTATGCTTGCCCTCGTGTTCTCCTGGTGTATGCTGCCCTGGTGTTCTCCTGGTGTATGCTGCCCTCGTGTTCTCCTGGTGTATGCTGCCCCCTGGTGTTCTCCTGGTGTATGCTGCCCCTGGTGTTCTCCTGGTGTATGCTGCCCTCGTGTTCTCCTGGTGTATGCTGCCCTGGTGTTCTCCTGGTGTATGCTGCCCCTCGTGTTCTCCTGGTGTATGCTGCCCCTGTGTTCTCCTGGTGTATGCTGCCCCCTGGTGTTCTCCTGGTGTATGCTGTCCCTCGTGTTCTCCTGGTGTATGCTGCCCCCTGGTGTTCTCCTGGTGTATGCTGCCCCTCGTGTTATCCTGGTGTATGCTGCCCCTGGTGTTCTCCTGGTGTATGCTGCAGCCTGGTGTTCTCCTGGTGTATGCTGCCCCCTGGTGTTCTCCTGGTGTATGCTGCCCCTGGTGTTCTCCTGGTGTATGCTGCCCCCTGGTGTTCTCCTGGTGTATGCTGCCCCCTGGTGTTCTCCTGGTGTATGCTGCCCCTGGTGTTCTCCTGGTGTATGCTGCCCTCGTGTTCTCCTGGTGTATGCTGCCCTCGTGTTCTCCTGGTGTATGCTGCCCCTCGTGTTCTCCTGGTGTATGCTGCCCCTGGTGTTCTCCTGGTGTATGCTGCCCTCGTGTTCTCCTGGTGTATGCTGCCCCTCGTGTTCTCCTGGTGTATGCTGCCCCTCGTGTTCTCCTGGTGTATGCTGCCCCTCGTGTTCTCCTGGTGTATGCTGCCCCTGGTGTTCTCCTGGTGTATGCTGCCCTCGTGTTCTCCTGGTGTATGCTGCCCTCGTGTTCTCCTGGTGTATGCTGCCCTGGTGTTCTCCTGGTGTATGCTGCCCCATCGTGTTCTCCTGGTGTATGCTGCCCTGGTGTTCTCCTGGTGTATGCTGCCCCCTGGTGTTCTCCTGGTGTATGCTGTCCCTCGTGTTCTCCTGGTGTATGCTGCCCCCTGGTGTTCTCCTGGTGTATGCTGCCCCTCGTGTTCTCCTGGTGTATGCTGCCCCCTGGTGTTCTCCTGGTGTATGCTGCAGCCTGGTGTTCTCCTGGTGTATGCTGCCCCCTGGTGTTCTCCTGGTGTATGCTGCCCCTGGTGTTCTCCTAGTGTATGCTGCCCCCTGGTGTTCTCCTGGTGTATGCTGCCCCCTGGTGTTCTCCTGGTGTATGCTGCCCCTGGTGTTCTCCTGGTGTATGCTGCCCTCGTGTTCTCCTGGTGTATGCTGCCCTCGTGTTCTCCTGGTGTATGCTGCCCCTCGGGTTCTCCTGGTGTATGCTGCCCTCGTGTTCTCCTGGTGTATGCTGCCCCTCGTGTTCTCCTGGTGTATGCTGCCCCTCGTGTTCTCCTGGTGTATGCTGCCCCTGGTGTTCTCCTGGTGTATGCTGCCCCTGGTGTTCTCCTGGTGTATGCTGCCCTCGTGTTCTCCTGGTGTATGCTGCCCTCGTGTTCTCCTGGTGTATGCTGCCCTCGTGTTCTCCTGGTGTATGCTGCCCCTCGTGTTCTCCTGGTGTATGCTGCCCCTCGTGTTCTCCTGGTGTATGCTGCCCCCTGGTGTTCTCCTGGTGTATGCTGCAGCCTGGTGTTCTCCTGGTGTATGCTGCCCCCTGGTGTTCTCCTGGTGTATGCTGCCCCCTGGTGTTCTCCTGGTGTATGCTGCCCCCTGGTGTTCTCCTGGTGTATGCTGCCCCCTGGTGTTCTCCTGGTGTATGCTGCCCCTGGTGTTCTCCTGGTGTATGCTGCCCTTGTGTTCTCCTGGTGTATGCTGCCCTCGTGTTCTCCTGGTGTATGCTGCCCTCGTGTTCTCCTGGTGTATGCTGCCCTGGTGTTCTCCTGGTGTATGCTGCCCTGGTGTTCTCCTGGTGTATGCTGCCCCTCGTGTTCTCCTGGTGTATGCTGCCCTCGTGTTCTCCTGGTGTATGCTGCCCTGGTGTTCTCTTGGTGTATGCTGCCCCTGGTGTTCTCCTGGTGTATGCTGCCCTGGTGTTCTCCTGGTGTATGCTGCCCCTCGTGTTCTCCTGGTGTATGCTGCCCTGGTGTTCTCCTGGTGTATGCTGCCCCTCGTGTTCTCCTGGTGTACGCTGCCCCTCGTGTTCTCCTTGTGAATGCTGCCCCTGGTGTTCTCCTGGTGTATGCTGCCCTCGTGTTCTCCTGGTGTATGCTGCCCTCGTGTTCTCCTGGTGTATGCTGCCCCTCGTGTTCTCCTGGTGTATGCTGCCCTCGTGTTCTCCTGGTGTATGCTGCCCTCGTGTTCTCCTGGAGTATGCTAACCCTCGTGTTCTCCTGGTGTATGCTGCCCTGGTGTTCTCCTGGTGTATGCTGCCCTGGTGTTCTCCTGGTGTATGCTGCCCCTCGTGTTCTCCTGGTGTATGCTGCCCTGATGTTCTCCTGGTGTATGCTGCCCTGATGTTCTCCTGGTGTATGCTGCCCCTGGTGTTCTCCTGGTGTATGCTGCCCTCGTGTTCTCCTGGTGTATGCTGCCCCTGGTGTTCTCCTGGTGTATGCTGCCCTCGTGTTCTCCTGGTGTATGCTGCCCTGGTGTTCTCTTGGTGTATGCTGCCCCTGGTGTTCTCCTGGTGTATGCTGCCCTGATGTTCTCCTGGTGTATGCTGCCCCTCGTGTTCTCCTGGTGTATGCTGCCCTCGTGTTCTCCTGGTGTATGCTGCCCCTCGTGTTCTCCTGGTGTATGCTGCCCTCGTGTTCTCCTGGTGTATGCTGCCCTCGTGTTCTCCTGGTGTATGCTGCCCTCGTGTTCTCCTGGTGTATGCTGCCCTGGTGTTCTCCTGGTGTATGCTGCCCTGGTGTTCTCCTGGTGTATGCTGCCCCTCGTGTTCTCCTGGTGTATGCTGCCCTCGTGTTGTCCTGGTGTATGCTGCCCTGGTGTTCTCTTGGTGTATGCTGCCCCTGGTGTTCTCCTGGTGTATGCTGCCCCTGGTGTTCTCCTGGTGTATGCTGCCCCCTGGTGTTCTCCTGGTGTATGCTGCACCCTGGTGTTCTCCTGCTGTATGCTGCCCCTCGTGTTCTCCTGCTGTATGCTGCCCCTGGTGTTCTCCTGGTGTATGCTGCCCCTCGTGTTCTCCTGGTGTATGCTGCCCCTCGTGTTCTCCTGGTGTATGCTGCCCCTCGTGTTCTCCTGGTGTATGCTGCCCCTCGTGTTCTCCTGGTGTATGCTGCCCCTCGTGTTCTCCTGGTGTATGCTGCCCCTCGTGTTCTCCTGGTGTATGCTGCCCCTCGTGTTCTCCTGGTGTATGCTGCCCCCTCGTGTTCTCCTGGTGTATGCTGCCCCTCGTGTACTCACCTAATTGTGCTTGCGGGGGTTGAGCTCTGGCTCTTTGGTCCCGCCTCTCAACCGTCAATCAACAGGTGTACAGGTTCCTGTGCCTATTGGGCTCTATCATATCTACACCTGAAACTGTGTATGGAGTATGTGTGTGTGGAGTATGAGTATGTGTATGTGTGTATGTGTGTTTATGCGCGCGTATGTATTCACCTAGTTGTATTCACCTAGTTGTGCTTGCGGGGGGTAGAGCTCTGCTGTTTCGGTCGGCCTCTCAACTGTCAATCAACTTTTTCTAATACTACTACTATTTGTTTTTCACAGCCCTCCCCCCCCCTCACCCCCCCCCCCAGGAAGCAGCCCGTGACAGCTGACTAACTCCCAGGTACCTATTTACTGCTATATAACAGGAGCATAGGATGAAAGAAACTCTGCCCATTGTTTCTCGCTGGCGTCCGGGATCGAACCCGGGACCACAGGATCACGTGTCCAGCGAACTGTCTGCTCGGCCGGCCGGCTCCACACTCCTCCAGCGCGCGGGCGCTTTCTCGTGTGTATATGTGGATCATAAAATATATAAATGGCTCACACAAGGGCAGACAAGGTCATTCAAGGTCAATCATCATTAGCGCTATTCTGGGGGGTCAGCCCCCCCCCCCCCCCCCCCCCGCTCTTGCTGACCCAGACAGGATCAGAACAGGTCAGGAGCGGTCAACCAGAGGTCAACACGGGGCTAACAAGCGTGGCATTGGAAAGCGCTGGGTGCAGCAGCCGATAGGTAGTGATTACTCCTGAGCTTGGGTGATTACGGATTACCCCCTGGGATTGGCCGGGATTTACCAATGGAGGGTCCTAATTGAGGCAAGGGATTTACGTGATTGCTTTCTTTATTGACTTGTTATATAAAAGTTTTTTTTTTATTTTTTTTCATTCTGGTATTGAACATCGACAGCTTTATTGTTTCTGGAACTGTGATGTCTTTATTAGTAAGGCTCTGAGGAGCTGTTCTTATTTATTAGTAAGACTCTGAGGAGCTGTTCTTATTTATTAGTAAGGCTCTAATAAGCTGTTTTTATTTATTAGTAAGACTCTAATAAGCTGTTTTTATTTATTAGTAAGACTCTAATAAGCTGTTTTTATTTATTAGTAAGGCTCTAATAAGCTGTTTTTATTTATTAGTAAGACTCTAATAAGCTGTTTTTATTTATTAGTAAGACTCTAATAAGCTGTTTTTATTTATTAGTAAGACTCTAATAAGCTGTTTTTATTTATTAGTAAGGCTCTAATAAGCTGTTTTTATTTATTAGTAAGGCTCTAATAAGCTGTTTTTATTTATTAGTAAGGCTCTAATAAGCTGTTTTTATTTATTAGTAAGGCTCTAATAAGCTGTTTTTATTTATTAGTAAGACTCTAATAAGCTGTTTTTATTTATTAGTAAGACTCTAATAAGCTGTTTTTATTAGCATGACTCTGAGGAGCTTTTCTTATTTATTAGTAAGACTCTAATAAGCTGTTTTTATTTATTAGTAAGGCTCTAATAAGCTGTTTTTATTTATTAGTAAGGCTCTAATAAGCTGTTTTTATTTATTAGTAAGGCTCTAATAAGCTGTTTTTATTTATTAGTAAGACTCTAATAAGCTGTTTTTATTTATTAGTAAGACTCTAATAAGCTGTTTTTATTTATTAGTAAGACTCTAATAAGCTGTTTTTATTTATTAGTAAGACTCTAATAAGCTGTTTTTATTAGCATGACTCTGAGGAGCTGTTTTCGATAGACCAGAGGAATAAAGTTGTATTATTCGGGTTGTGGTGAGAGTTATCTTGAGGTTATCTTGAGATGATTTCGGGGCTTAGCGTCCCCGCGGCCCGGTCCTCGACCAGGCCTCCTTTTTGTTACACACACCCAGAAAGCAGCCCGTAGCAGCTGTCTAACTCCCAGGTACCTATTTACTGCTAGGTAACAGGGGCATCAGGGGTGAAAGAAGCATTTTGCCCATTTGTCTCCGCCTCCACCGGGGATCGAACCCGGAACCTCAGGACTACGAATCCGAAGCGCTGTCCCACCCAACTGTCAGGAATTGGGCTGAACCCGTGTTGAACATGTTGAAAACACGGTGTAATTAGGCCCATTTCCCCCCCCCCCCCCCTTCCTGTCACCAATTCACGGTTCTTCCTGTTAGTAATGACTGTCTCAAGAGCTAGTCACTGACTTGAGACTGTCTCAAGAGGTATTAGGGGGCGTCTCAATCCGTATTTACACTGACCGTTTCTGTCGGACTGTTAGCGTACCGTTCGCGTCTATAATTCCGAACGCTCTCGTGTTCGGATTATGCAAACGTTTTCGACACGGTCTGGCTGTGTCTAACAGCTGAGTTATGAGGGGGGAACGTTTGGCCATCGTCCCTGTGTAAACGTTGCTAAAATGTTCATTAAGAAAACGTTTGTGGGGTTTGGACGCCTGTTGGGTAGTAGTTAGTGTGTACTCATCTAGTTGTGCTTGCGGGGGTTGAGCTCTGGCTCTTTGGTCCCGCCTCTCAACTGTCAATCAACTGGTGTACAGGTTCCTGAGTCTACTGGGCTCTGTCATATCTGCATTTGAAACTGTGTATGGAGTCAGCCTCCACCACGTCACTGCCTAATGCATTCCACTTGTTAACTACTCTGACACTGAAAACGTTTTGTGTGTGTGTGTGTGTGTGTGTGTGTGTGTGTGTGTGTGTGTGTGTGTGTGGCTCGACCAGTTGGTGATACAAGGAGCAAGGCCCTATAGTGCCTGGTAGTGGGGGTCTGTCGACCAGGTAGGTAGGTAGGCATGGTGACACTACCAGTGTCACTACCAGTAGATAATGTTTGGTTGTTTCTATTTATGTTCTGTGTATTTATCCATCCACTCCCTCTCCTGTATTCACCTCTCCCATGCCTCTATGGCAGCACTTTCTAACTTGCTCAACAGACCCCATTGCACCCCCTGGCTGTGTTAACCATTGTCTTGCCTAAATTTAAAGTGATCCAATTTAAATTTTTAATTTTGAGTTCGAACTTAGCTTGATAATTTTATATTTCTGTCAGTATCCTCCGTGCTAAAGCACCCAGCCACTTGGTCTGGACGGCAGACGGTCGACGGTCTCGCTTCATGCAGGTCCGCGTTTAATCCCCGACTGTCCAAGTGGTTGGGTATTGTGTTGGAGTAGGCAGACTAAACAAGTTGGAGAAGATACAAGATGAAGTCATGAGAATAATCCCATTCTAACACAGAGATAATGATGATATGATTAAACTTACAGAATAATGGGGGATAGAATGTCAGAGATAAATGAAGGTTCAGCGATTACAGAGAGGGAAGTGAGCTAATGAATTAATCCTCTCACTTCAGAAGGCGGAAATAAATGAATAATGCATGTAAAAGCATAATAAGATCATTATGTTCTGTTACAGAGAACATGAGGATCTTCAAGATGTTCTTCAAGAATGTATGTCATTGCCAAAGCAACAATTAACACCAACATGGGAGGAACACAACGCAGGTGCTGTCATTTTTCCCTCTTATGTTCTCAGACTCTTATCTTCGCTGCGGTTATTTATCTTATTGATACGCGATATATTCTCTTGAAATTGTTTTGTTATAAACCGTTTTTCCTGAGCTTCACCGTCAGCATTTTCCACCACACGGGGTTGAACTCTTCCATCATTAGTGGATTGTTGATTTTCCTGAGACTCTTTCATCTGTGAAACTTTCCATCCGTCATCATTTCATCATTTTCCCTATTTTCTTTCCCCTCCGTTTCATTCGCCACTTCACTCCCCACTACACTTCCCACTACACTTCCAACATCACTACCCACTACACCCATCTGTTTGCCATAGCTAATTTTTCTAGAGCTTCAAGCCTCTTGTCCAACTTTTTGATGTATTCCAACATCTGTGTACCGACCGCTGAATCCCCCAAAGCTAACCCTTCCCCTCATCACCACCAGGGTACACTTTTTCTGCTTAGTTTCTCACTAGGAGAGTGGCTTCCCTAGTGGCTTCGATATCCACTAGGCTATCCTTAATGGTCGCCGTGCCTTTGTCGCAAACGTTGGCCACCGAGGCTATCGTTATCTTTCCACTGTTTCTTCCTTGTTCCTGCTGTACGATCTTGCCTTGTTTCGGAGCCTTGTTGACCCTGCTTATGGTTACCGCCTTGGAGTCTCTCACACGGGGCTTCATGGGACATAGAGAGGAACCAGCATTGTGGATGCCTCGACAATTGCAGCAAGATGACAAAAATGTTTCTCCTTTGTCAATCCTGACGCCTACACTGTCGCGAGTCATGCTTCTTTCCACAATACCGACATCTGGGGGTCAAACTGGCATCTCCAAGCCATATGTCCCCAACGAGAACACTTCATGCGTAATGTAGTCTCCTCGGTATATTTTGCCACTTTCCTGTATCCAAGTCCTTGTACAAAAAGTCTTTTGGAGCCTCACCCGATAACGAGGCATCAATCTGACTTTGTTTTCCACCTTATTCTTCTTAGCCCACCTCTTTTCACCCCGTACTATGTCCCACTTAGCCTACTTATGCACGCCCCCTTCTTCCACCACTCGATTAAGTTAGATTATCCTTCAATGCTTTGATTAATCCACTTGCAGCGTCACACGACTAGGATTAGTTACGTTACAGATCACTTTAAATACGCTTTTACCAAATCTCTGTCTCTCATCACTTTTATTTTAAACAGTCATAGTTTGATTTCGTGAATAGTCATATTTTGAGCATAGTCATATTTCCAATACACTCTTAGTTCAAGAATTAGTGCGTTGTCTTTTTGGTCTTAGGTCCCTGCGGGTCAAGACTCCAGATACATTTCACATTCAGAAACGGTAATTTGTAAATTGTTGAACAGATACCTGGTGAGTGCCTGAGCCAGTCTCGCGAGGCGAGGAACACCTCACTCGAGCTAGAATCCCTCCGGCCAGAGCTCACACTCTGAGGCCGTCATGATGCAACCAAAGAAAGTTCACAATAATTCACAACTCCAATATAATTCCTGTTGTTGGGAACAGGAAGCTACATACTATCTTCACTATATATATTATCACCATAACCATCTTCAGAACTCACTGTCTTCATCACGGTAATTATCTTCCCACTGCGGTAACTCACGGAACCCTCCATAAAACTCTACGGAAATCGCACGTCCTATTTAATTTCAGACCTTGAAAATCGCACAGAAGGCGAGGGGGAGGTTATCTTGAGATCTTGAGGTTATCTTGAAATGATTTCGGGGCTTAGTGTCCCCGCGGCCCGGTCCTCGACCAGGCCTCCACCCCCAGGAAGCAGCCCGTAGCAGCTGTCTACCTCCCAGATACCTATTTACTGCTAGGTAACAGGAGCATCAGGGGTGAAAGAAACATTTTGCCCATTTACCCCACCTGCCCACCGGGAAATAAGAGGCTATATTTCTTCAAACATTTAACAGATCAACATTTACCCTGACCAGCCTACGTCCGCCACATACCCCAGACCATTACCCTGCAAATTTAGGCGAGGTGAGACCCAACTGTCTGGCCTTAAATTTTACACAGACAAATAAAACACTCTTGTAGATATATATATATATATATATATATATATATATATATATATATATATATATATATATACATATATATATATATATATATATACATATATATATATATATATATATACATATATATATATATATATATATATATATATATATATATATATATATATATATATATATATATATATATGAATGTGGTAATATACGGCCTGAACTTTTTTAATCAATTCGCCAAGGACAGTTTTATGTGATTTGTGGAATTATATGTGACTCAGTTTCTGGCCGTTTAGCACAGGTGGCGGCGGGGACCTGCTGCGGGGACCGGCTGCGGGGACCGGCTGCGGGGACTGGCTGCGGGGACCGGCTGCGGGGACCGGCTGCGGGGACCGGCTGCGGCGCGACCCTCCTCCATCTGTCCTCCTGACTCATGTAGCAATATCATGGCGGCGGGAATTACCAGCGGCCCCATCAGTGGCTGGCCGACCCTCCGCCCTCCTCCCTGCAACAGTCTCTGCCAGTCATGTTGCTCCCGCACCTGCGTCTGCGGACGACAGCTGCTGCAACTGCCGCCCCAGAGGCAGACAGCGACGCCGACGCTCTCGCAGACATATCTTTGATCACCAACATCCACCACCACCACCAGCAACCCCACCAACATACCTTCCTCAGCCTTCAACGCCATCCAATTTCATCCAACATCCATCTTCACCCTCCAACACAAGCACCCACTCATCCAACCTCCACCCTACTTTCCCACCCAATAATCCTCAATATCCCGAGACACTCAAAATTGGTCCCAACATCCGTCAACATTCCTCCAACATTCTGTGGCACCAGAACCGGCCTCCTACATCCATTATAGAAACCGCCAACAGCGTTAATAACCGCGAGTAACGTACAACATCGTTGTCATGACATCCACAGCACTGAACAACATCTCCAGTGTCGTAAACCTTCATATTATGTTCAGCCGCAGAACCTCAAGTCTTCGCATCCGGTGTGTAAGACTAAACTAATAGAATATTGCACGCAACACGCCGTGCACTTGAGAGACAAGCGGTGCAACAAGGGGATTAACGAGGGGGTAGGTCACACCTAGGTGTGGCAACTGACTGTGGCATCTATGGCACAGAGGGCGTGTCGCAGGCACAGCTTGAAGGCCCGAGACATTTGGCAGTTGCCATGTCTTAGAATGTCCTGACGGGGCGTGACTGAACAACTTGTGACATTCAAGTTGGGACATCCTGTGTGAGAGGCGCAGCTGGGGGAGGAGTTGGAGACTGGAGGTCCCATAAATCCTTGGCTGGGGAGCTTGAGGGATGAGGTCCCCTAGAGCTGGGCATGAGGTCCCCTAGAGCTGGGCATGAGGTCCCCTAGAGCTGGGCATGAGGTCCCCTAGAGCTGGGCATGGGTCTCCTCCATCCACCATAGTCCATGTAGCACGGACTATGGTGAGCCCGTAAAGAATAGGGGCTATGTTGCACATCTTGCCAGTGCTTCCTGGTATTCATGTAAAGTTATTTCCATGTGCAGATTTGGAACCAGGCCACCTCTAATATTTATTAATTTATTATATATATGTCTCCCGCCTGCGCTCTAGAAAATACAGATTTAACAATTTTGAGCGGTGCCAATAATTTAGAGACTTTATGGAATAGAATTCTAGCAGTAAAAGATCTTGGCACATTCAACACGTCAACAAAATCTCCAACTTTGAATGGGGCTGCTAGTGATATCACTGGTATGATATCTCGTATGTGAAAAGTCTTGTTATCCAAACTGCCATATTTTCCTGCAGCTGTGACAGCTACTTGGTTGTGTTCTCTAAGAGCAAAAAAAAAAAAAATCTTCCGACATGATTACTCAAATTCTTTTTTAATGCATTTCCGTTCTATATAGTGTGATTTGACTGCGTTTTGCATATTATTTCCGATTTGCATTCCCAGTCTCACGCAGTGCAGGAGCTGCATCTTGCTTTCCTTAAACGTCAAATACCTGTCAAATGATTCCTAAATTATATGCAAAATATGTAATGGTTTTCCTAATGACCATTTACGAAAAGAACAAGGAACAGGGGGAAGAAAGAAGAGAGAGAAAGAGGAAGAATAAGAAGGAGAAAAGAAAAAGGGGGAATGAAAAGACAGAGAATAAAGTATGAAATTGGAGGAAATGGAATCAAATCGCCAAGATTAAAAAAGAGAAGCAAATAGAAAGGATAAAAAGAAGTAGTGAGAAGGCAAGAAAGACGAGGAAGAGGGAAAGGGAGGGAAAATGAAGGGAGGAAGGAGAGAGGAGGAGGAAAAAGGAAGAGGAAAGAAGGGAGGCGAAGTGAGGAACATGAGAGAGAGAGAGAAAGGATAAAGAGAGGACGACTTAAAGAGACTTGGATAAGGGTCCATAGAAGGTCAACTCTCTTGTGCCTATCCCATCCTGTCCCTCCCCCCCCCACACACCTTGACCAGTCCTGGCTCCTGTCTGTCCGGTCCTGTCTATCCGGTCCTGTTTGCCCGGTCCTGTTTTTTTTGGTCCATTATTTCCTGGTTCCGTTCATCTTGTCCTGTTGATTTGGTTCTGTTATTCCTTAGAGTTTAACCCTCACTATTCACCTATAACATGTCCGGTCCTGTCTATCTTATCCTGTCCGGTCCTGTCTATCTATCTTATCTTATTCATGTCCGGTCCTGTCCTGTCTACCACCTGCGGCACCTGCCACACCTCCTGCGGCACCTGCCACACCACCTGCGGCACCTGCCACACCTCCTGCGGCACCTGCCACACCTCCTGCGGCACCTGCCACACCTCCTGCGGCACCTGCCACACCTCCTGCGGCACCTGCCACACCTCCTGCGGCACCTGCCACACCTCCTGCGGCACCTGCCACACCTCCTGCGGCACCTGCCACACCTCCTGCGGCACCTGCCACACCTCCTGCGGCACCTGCCACACCTCCTGCGGCACCTGCCACACCTCCTGCGGCACCTGCCACACCTCCTGCGGCACCTGCCACACCTGCGGCACCTGCCACACCTCCTGCGGCACCTGCCACACCACCTGCAGCACCTGCCACACCTCCTGCGGCACCTGCCACTCAAGATCTTAGACCTGCAACTCCAGACGTTCTCCCTCTTGATGTTGCATATTACAGACCAATTAGGTTAGTATGTTTTATTTTTTATATTTTGATATTACATCATAAATAATTGTAAATATAAAGCTGCTGTCCTTTTTTTTAATTTTTTTTAATTAAATTTTTTTTTTTTTTTTATCAGGCGATCTTCATGGAACTTCCACACCTTACTGAAGGAATGCCAATCTACAAGGGTGGTAATTTTGATTGAAATTGGTCGTTCATCAACCTCAGCCACAGGTGGCTGAACTTTGACCTTGATTTTCTACAGGTAAGCAATTTGGAACTACATGGTTGAATAACTTTATTTATTATTCAATTTACATGAAACTTGCACATTATATGTAGAGTCTATGCCTCTAAAAACTATTATTATTTTTTTCCTAAGATCATTTATTGATTTTATAAATATTTGTAAACATATTGTTGCAGCATTTTTTTTGTGAACTTTGAAAATTTTTATTATTGCGCTAAATACATTTGGGATAGTAATGTTACAAGACAACCTTTATTATATAGTAATGTGATAGCCGAGTATCATAGAAATGATTTCGGTTGATATTTGCATTTATTTCAACTTTAAAACATGTTAAAAAATGGTTAAAACAAATGTTTTTTTTCTCCCTCTATTTAGGCTGCGATGCTGAAACTTGAACCAGTTGCAGCCCTCTTTAAATTTAACATGACAATAAATTTTCATTGCACTAGAACAACTTTTATGAAACCAAACTAAAATTAATTAGCAGTCTTATTTGATATTTACAATGAAGACATAACGAAATACATAGACGCTGAAACAGCCTTTGATCAACACATCCAGTCTTGGTAGTTTGTTTAAAAAGTACTCAAGACTAATAATAAACACTAACATACACTTGAATCACTTCAGCAGTCACACGCCGGTTACATCAGTCCGTCCTCTAGAGTTGCCACGACGGACATAAAATGATGAACTAAATTGCTGTTTGGAATTTTGACGTTAAAATGTGATGCATTATTCAAGAGGACACTTTGGTTGCTAACCAACATTGCCCTGAGTTTGTATCATTAATCTACAACCTAATTCACAAACCATAATTTATTATTTTTTCTAGTTCGAAAATGGTCTAATTTGGTTCCATTATTTCGTGATTATTATTATTATAATTATTAACTTCTGCCATTATTATTCTTTCTAGCATCAGAACAGTAGAAAACATATTTGGACATTAAGGGCAGCTCCTGTTAACGGTTGAAACGATCGGTAAAACAATCCACGTCTGCTTTAAGAACATAAAAATCAAGGACATTGGCCCTCGCATGGCAGCTTTCATTTATATTCAGTCATTCATATACGCCTAACCTACGCTTGAAACAATCAAGGGACCCTACATCTATTATATTACCCGGTATATTTGTTCCATAAATCAACAACCCTGTTACCAAACCAGCATTTATCCAGGTCTTTCCTAAATCTAAACTTAGCTAATTATCATCCATTGTTTCGTATTCTATTAAGTGTTTATGTATTTTATACCTTAACCTTGTTATGCCCGTTCTTCAGCTTGTACGCTTGGGGGAAGGGGGTAGAAATACCCCAAGCAACTCTATCCCTGTAAGATGTACTTTGTCTCAAACAGTTTAACTTGTACACTTCAATCAGGGCCACCCCCTAACTCTTCGCCTTTCTAGATAATGAATTAAGCTTTAACAATCTTTTTCCACATGGAAGGTTCCTAATTCGTGGGGTTAACATTGTCATTCTATGCATGACGCGTTCTATAGTACGGCTACCAAAACTGAACTTCATAATCTAAATGAGCCTAACTAGCTAGTTACAGCTGCAGAAAAACACAAGGTGTTTTATTGCTAACGCTTCTAGAAATATTCCCAGGGTCCTTTTGCCTTATTTCAAACAGTTATGCATAGATTTTTTTGCTTATAGTTCTTACTAATTATGACCAAGATTCCTTTCTCAATCTCATCACCTTCCCTCTGATATCCTGTGACTATAATCATTACCTAGCCTCATAACCTTACTTTTGTCAGTATTAAACTATCTACCGGTGTTTTTGATAATTTTGGAAGCCTATCTACATCACCTTGAAATGATTTTGATTCATGATATTAATACGTACTTGAATATATACATGATACAATTACTTCATACCTATAAATGTCGTTTATTATGTATATGGCTCAAACGTAAATTATCGAGTGTAATAAACTGTTTAGTTCACGGGTAATTCCCTCATGGATTTTTTTTTTTAGTTCAGGGGGGGGGGGATGGAGGGGGTTAAGTTTTAGAGTTAGCTGGATTAGCAAAATCAAGTTGAAAATAATATAAACTTGCTTTCAGCGACACAACTGACTGTCCGATAATAACAATTTCACTTGTGCTTGTCACTGAGCCATGACATTTAAAGTTCAAACCAATGGTTCATCTTTTATAATAATGTCAAAATTAACCCCCTCCTCCCTCTCATATAGAGCAAAGAAAATGGCGCTTACTAATATCACACAACCCAGTTTCCATTTTTGCCCCCATGTGGGTCATATACTCCATGTTGAGAAACTGGTTTAAATCCATTCAAATACACAGTTGATATAAAAAAAACTTGACTCACTGTCAATCAATCGATGAATAAGCGAGTTTGTATATATTAGTCATCGTGTGTTTAAGAATGAAGGTAACTGCAGAGGCCTATTGGCCCATACTAGTGTAATACACAACAATACCAGCTTAGATGTGCGATCCCTGTTGGTAGAAACCTTACGGCACTCACACGGCCGTCTAACTCCATACATTTCCCACAAAACTTGATGGCACTACAAACAAGGCCATGGCAAGCCCTCAGACACTCACCCCAACCACCTGACTAACTCCCTAACCCGGTACACTTATTGGCTACCTGACAACGCTCTGGCGTTCAGGTAGCCAATTGTCAGGTAATATCGGAATCAGTTGACTGCGTTTGTCGTAATACTACCAATGTAGCCGTATAATTCCTTACTTAGAGGACGTCCCTTAATTTGGTTGGCTGATAGTTTGACCCAAGTCTCTTTTGGATAGCAGTGTACAAAGTCCGCCTCGCTGTTTGCACAGAAAAGTTTTTTATATTATAAATTTAATAATAGTGAATTATTCTTGTGTTTTAGATACATTGAAGCCTATCATGTGTGTCAGATAAAGAGCCTACGACACCTCATGTTTAATGTGAATTCACGTCCATCATCATCAATGGAGAAAAAAGACGTCTGTGTTATTTGCATCGAAGCTTCGCCAAATGATTCTATGAAACCAAAAAAGTTGAAGACAACATTTGCAAAATGTTCAAGCAACACAAGAACAAGGACAATTTTTTTGAACGTCATAGGAATGCTCAAAAAAAATAAAAAACCTAGTTCAACAGGGGAGTTCCAAGAAAAAAAGATGAAAAATAATTGAAGCTTTTTATGTTTTATGACTTGAGATAAAGCAGAAACGCACGCAATTGGGGGAAACTTTGTTCAAACTGTGCGTTCTCAAAATGGTTTAAGTACGTTTATAGAAACAATAAAATACATCTCAAAGGGATAAAGTAGCTTGCGCTATTTCTACCCTCTATTTAAAGTCTAACAGGCACACAAATCCACGAATCAAAATACAAGAATCACATTTTACATTGCAGGTTAATAAAGTAAACACAGCATGTAAGTGTTACACTCTTGGGGCAGTGTTTGTAAATCCAAAGTATTCTGTATCACACCATTATCACATCTAAACAATTTGATGTGCTACACTACTTATTTCCTTATTTATTTAGTTATCATTAAGTTGACACTAATACATAATGATCTAAGGTATGGGCGTGTGGCATACTACATAATTTACACTCCTTATCTATTTCACTGACAAAACCGTAATACAAAACACATTTGTATCCTACTCAATCTTATGTAAAGTGAATCCTTTCAAATAGACTTTCTTCTATCATAAGTGAAGGACGCATAATGCTTAAGTGTGTTACTGCTGTCCACAATAGCCGTTCCCTTTACTTTTTATTCATCCTCTTGGATCATCTTGATTCATGACCGTTTCAAAGTTTTATGACATACAACATGGACAAGAGTTTTTCTGAGGCTCTCTTCGCTATCACATCAACTGCCTCGTTCACCAATATTTCCATATGTGAAGGGAGTCATGTAAATCTTATATTATAACCATTTTTTCTAAAGACTTTACATTCTCTATACACTATTACAATATTCTGGTATACTGCTCGTCTGCTATTTAAAGACTAACGCTCCTCTATTGTCTACATATGAAATTTTTTTTTACTATATTTGACTACTTCCTGTAATCCTGCTAATTCAGTTTTAAGTTCAGCCTGCATTGAAGAGACATTGTCAGTTAAGCAGGGTTCAATAACAGTACATACAGTGCCGATGTGTACTCGCTAATAAAAACTGCATCCTGCCTTTCCACATCCTTAGCTGTTGTTGCCGTTGTTTTAGATTTAGCTACTCAGAACTAAATGTCCATGTAGCACAGGCTATAATGAGCCCGTAATTGAGATCAGTTATTCACAATAACCTTGTTACTGTGATGTGTGTCAAAGTTTTAAATGGAGGTGTGGTTTCCTCCTTTTCATTTTTTTACTGCTTATGTTTTAGTGCACTGGTTTTAGTCATGTTTTGATAACATTACCTTGGTGGCAAATAAAGATGTATAGTGTTAACTAGTGTCCCATTATTCAACTGCATTGTAGTCGCTGTGAATTTTGAGTAATGCAGCTGCTCTCATTGGATTAATGTTAAGTTTGGTGCACTGGGCTTCAGTTGCTTCACATTTCAATAAGTAATGCAATAGTGGTGTCCCTGCATCTGTCCCATAGATATGACACGCTTTAACTATTGAGTTTAGTACCTCTCAGCAGCACTTGTAACCAAGTCAGTGTGTATGGCTAATACAATGTCTCTTTCTTTGCCAGGTTTGAAAGAGGGGGATACACAGTGTCTTGTTCGTATTATATCACAGTGAGTCTTCCTTCTGCTACTTTGGCTCTGTGGTGACGTGATGGGAGTATTTTTTTTTTATTTGCTTCTTAATCTGCAAAACTTGAGGTATGTTAACCTTAACAGGTGGAGCAGTGGCAGTTTTTGCTAGTGATCCCTAGCTACTAATCCATCTCAATATATATGTGTTTTCTGTAGGTAATTCTCTAATTACACAGTTATATGTTGCTCTCAGCTCTGCTATCTCGTACATACTTTGTTCTTTTGCAGGGGAATGATTACTACATCTACATTACAATCCTTCCATGGTGGTGTGAATTGTCTCATGCAAATTCAAAGCAATACATTTGGGAATAACATACTCAAAGATCAGAACATAAGATACTCATATATGCTCACTTATACTTTAACATACATTGTTCATTACATATCATAACATACATTAATTCATTAGCTACACCGCTTCATTAATCTAATCGCAGAGGCTATATTCATCTCCAAAATTACATCCCTAATACTCCGTAGACCCCCCAGACATGTGCGGATGTTCGGTGTGTGGCTTTGTTGCATTGGTTGGAGGAGTATTATTTAGTTTTGTTAAATCTGGTACAAATGTTGAAAGGGGTACGATGATCCTTCTTTCCAAGCAGGCGCCTGGTTCGGTGTTGCACACGGAAATGACTAGGATGGCAGGATTTTGTTGGTCAAGATCTCTTATGAAGGTGGCGATTCCTTTATTATTCATTTACGCACCCTCAGAGGTGACTAGGCAGCGGGAACATGAGGATTTTTTTTTTTGCAGATAAAGTTTAAATTTTTTTTTGAGACATGCTACACGTGCCATGGTGTCTTACGGGGAATTTAACTGTCACGTCGGCATGGGACAGTAGCAGTCTCTTGCCTGCAAATGTGTCCCCTGCGGTGATTGAGGCTCTTCAGTGTTTTGGTTTTCGGGATGCGATGTGATTCGGGGGGGGGGGGGGGGGGTGCATTGGCATTAACGATTTTGTCTTCTGGTTAGTGTTCTCTTCTCAATAGGTTTTACGTTCATAAGTGAACAAACACACGAGATAAGGTCAGTGGTATCTGTTTGGACAGTACCAGTTGCTTTC
Organism: Procambarus clarkii; assembly: GCF_040958095.1. Taxonomy (NCBI): domain Eukaryota; kingdom Metazoa; phylum Arthropoda; class Malacostraca; order Decapoda; family Cambaridae; genus Procambarus; species Procambarus clarkii. The sequence continues at coordinate 22,698,671 of NC_091161.1, read as the reverse complement.
TCGGACCATTGTATGGTGCTGGTTAAGGTTAGGGCTCAGCCAGGTGCGAGTGGAACGATGAGTGGAACGGTGTTGGTCTCCCGAAAACATTGGTATCATTGTCTTTTGGACTAGGGTGACTGGTGTAAGGGCGAGTGTAAGAGGTTGTTCATTGCATTAGCGAAGAGGAAGGTGGCTGCACGCTATTAGTTATTGCATGTTCTGCAGGAGTGGTTTGACTCATTTGTATGGGTTAGATAATTGGGGGTTTGATAGGTTTGGGGATATTTTATTCTGTAACGTTTAAATTCGTCTGTTGCGGGAGATGTTGGCTTTTTCTAATATAAAATAAAGAAATTATTTTATTAGAAAAAGTCCCTATTTTGAATAAACAGCATGTTATAATTGATGAATACATCTCTGGGGTCGATCGCTGGATGGAATGGACTTGGTCTGAGGACAGCTTAAACAGAAAATCTTTAAAATCTTGTTAACCTCTTCACAAATGCAGTGAACACAGTGATTGAAGGCTTAAAATTAGAAAATAAGTTTATTTTGAATTGCGTTACTTTTTTGGCAAATGTTAATGTGAAGACCCACAAGCCTGGATAACCTCTTAGGCCTATAATTTCGCAGATCCCCAAGACAACTTATAAACTCTCAGATATAGAACCAAAGAATCTCAATGCCTCCCAACCACGGTCCCTTTTTAATCTAGCAACTAATTCATCGTTCTTGAAATAAAACCCCACAAGATCTTTGCTTTCCTTGGCCTTGACAGTCTTCATTAACGTACCAGTGGAAAAAAACTCATGATATTCTACACACAGTAATCACACTAAGGTGACTGCATCAGTGAGAAAATATGTAGGGGCCGTGATGAGGATTCGAACCTATGCAGTGGGTGTTCTCATGCATGCCCTGGTTCGAACCCTCATCACAGCTCCTACAGATTTTCTCACTGATGCAGTCACGTTAGTGTGATTACTCTATATTAAAGAAGGAGAGTCAGAGGGAGAACATTCCTGGGTGACAGAGCCAGAGTGCATGGGGGGGGGGATTGTGTGGAACTCCTGCCCCGGCTTCAGTAGAAGCCTCAGGAAATCCTTGTATGTTCAGTAGAACTCCAGGTTGCAACCCTAATACCATGTCGTGGCCTAGTTGAACAGGGCGTGTGTGGGGGGTAACACCTACTGCATAGGTTTGAACCCTCATCACGGCTCCTATGGATTCTCTAATACTCCGTTTCCTCTTTGCTTCTAGCTGAAGATCTTTGGGTGCACTACGCTGTAATCTGAGAGTACCTCAGGTGTACACACCCTGTTTAAGCAGCTGTTCCATAAGTTGAAGCGAGTTATAGCAGTTATCCTTATGCAAATGGTAACCTTTGCTCTTCAGTGGTGCAATTAAACTCATAACCCTTCGAATTTTTGTCTTCTCAATTCCTGCATATACTTCAAAATCAAAGATGTAACCAGTCTGATTCAGTTAATATGTACAGCTTTACTCCATACTTATCAGGTTTATTTGGATTAAAATCTTAGGAAGATAGACAGCTCCACCATGTCATTGTGCCTTCATCCAGACAGATGTTTGAGTAATGTAGCAAGTTTTGACTTTGTTAGATATAGTATTAATGTTCTAACTTTAATGAGTGTCTGTACTGTCTTCGGGAATGCCATTGTTATGAGTATGAAAATACTTAGCAATCGTTACATATTGCTTTGAAGTCATACAAAAACTGAAAGAAGCTACATGCCACTTTTTACCAGTTTGCCAGAACATTGACATCATTGGCACCGTCACAATTCCCATCAACTTTGTCAGTTGCAAATATCTGGCAAGCTCTTTTACTTTCACTTCCCACTCATTCTTTACTAGGTGAGAAGCATTGAACATGATTTGTGATGCATACAAATTTCTTTCATATGCCAAATACTTCTGTAAATCTCTCATAATAAATAACAATAAATCCCAGAGGAGTGGTTGGGGCTGGGACAGTCAAGCCTGGTGGTCCAGTAGTGGTTGGTGCTGGGACAGTCAAGCCTGGTGGTCCAGTAGTGGTTGGTGCTGGGACAGTCAAGCCTGGTGGTCCAGTAAAACACTGAACAAATGGCGCAGTGTTGTCAGTAGACCAGGCTTCATTAGAACTGGCATGTGGGGTTCTAGTGGTAAATAAATCGTCTGCACGTGGGGCTGTATCAATAGCCACATCAACATCACTATTCATTTTGTATCGTACCCTCACCTGTCGTTTCTGCCACTTAACTATCAACATAACATTATTTACACGTTGAAAATATTAGAGGGGCTGGTCCCAAACATGCACAAAAAAATAAAACCACATGAGACCAGAAATCCTGGCATTATGTGCAGAATACCCCCGTTGAGAAGCAGAGGTGCAATAGGTACTCAAAGAACTATCAACATCAGAGGCCAGAGACTGTTCAACATGCTTTCACTACACAAAGGACATAACTAGCCGACACCCTCGCACTGTTCACGAGAGCATAACCACCTCCAAAGGATACCTGATCATTCAGGCTGCGATTCATGTATCAGGCTGCGAGCAGCCTCGTCCAACACCCTGATTGACCAGTCCTGCAACGAGGAGGCCTGGTCGAGGACCGGGCCACAGACGTTCAGCCCCGAAATCATCGCAAGGTAAATGCAAGAAAATGTATCGCTCACTTTCTGCAGTGTCAAGGTCACAGCCTGAAAATTCATTAAGTACAGTCAAACTTTGTCGGTGAGAGTTTCCAATGTTTCTTGCTAGTACTCTCTAGCTTTTTCATATTTTTTTTTTTAATTAGAGATGGATTTGCTCTTACTGATCACTATCCACCACAGTAAATTTTCAGTCTTTATAAAGGCAGAAAAAATGAGGAAAACAGGAAACTGCACACGTTTAGACACGGGTACAGCGCTGCGGTCACGAGTATGGTCACTAAGATACTGAGACACCCGCTTGGGTGGCTACCCACACGGCGGGGTGATGACTCGTGGGGGGAATACAGAGAATGATAAAACGTTGGCGCGCATTTTAAAACAAGTCCCATAATGAGACAAATAGATTTTTACCATTTTATTTCCATGATGGGGAAATCTAATCTAATCCAGATCTAACCTCATGGCCCTGAACATGTGTTTTGTAAATCATTGAGCGAACGTCATCAACGAAGTGCATATTATTATTAATTATTAACTGCTGACTTATCATCCGAGGCAAAGAGCTTCTCCTGGCCCGCGTCTCTGCACTGCTTCACCTGCTGTCTCCCATGGCGTCACTCCCTTACTAATTGTCCTCCTGTGTTGGGTGCACCCTTCAAACCACCATGTTCCGTTAGTGTCAGTGGGTACTCATTAGCTTCACATTCAAGCTTCCTCACAGCTGAGCCGTCCACTACTGGGCTTCCTCGTAGGTGTCACAGGTCACGTTCCCAGGAACTATCCCGAACCCTCTTTTAGAGGTAGGCTGTTGCAAAGGCTCGTCGCTCTACTAGTCAACTCCCCCCCCCCCCCCCCCCGTGTAACTGACGGAAAAGGGACTTCACACACTAATCAGCTACACTAGCGCCGAGAGCCACACTGTCAATACTTGTTGGCCAATACTTAACACTGTCTGCTGACCAATAGTTTCTCTACTCGACAGAACTCTTATCAATCACTGCCCTCCCGCATCAGTGATTAATATTTCCTGTCAATGCATTTTTTTAGTGTTTCAGTTTACAATTTTACTGGCCATTTTCACACTGGCACTTCCTGCGCAAATGTGTCAGAGAGCCAACCATCATTCTTGGTGACTACAATGCTAGACACAAGAACATTGGTGGCTCTCGCTTCAGTAACGGTAACGGGAATCAACTGCTGTCGCTACTAAATAGTCACCAAGATGTGCAGATTGTGGGTGACCTTGAACCCACGCATATTTGTGGAGGCATTCTAGACCTCTGTGTTGGTTTCAACGTCTCTCACGTCTGGTGCACATCATCTATTGTAACAGATTTGTTGTCAGATCACCACCCTAGATTGACTACTCTATGTATAGGAAATACCATCCTGCCCGGTGGGACTTTCAAACGCAAACGGGTCAGTGTTCCTCCTGCTCGACGTGAAGACTTTGTTGCTCATGTGTCAGACTGGTACAGCACTTATGATCCCTCCAGTCCAGACATTTAACGACGGTCTAGTACAGAGCATTCAGATGTTTGCTGACCCTTTTAGGTCAACCCCCTGCACCATCCAATAGTCGGAACGATATGAAAGGTAATAAACGCCATGCCTATTACAATGACCCCAAACTGCGTACTTTGAAACGCACTGCCAGACGAGTTGGGCTTGCATATAGGGAAACACGTACGCCGGCAATGCTCAAGCTCTTTCAGAAAGCCCTAGCCAAGGCGAGGGAGCGCATGACAGAGCTCAGGCAAGATAACTGGGAAACTTTTGTTAACAGTCTCAACTCTCACACCCCCCTCAGCCAGGCATGGAAGGATATTAAAGGGATTAAAGGCGATAAGATCGGCCAAGTAGCACACCCTCACCCTCTACACAGAGCAAACGAGTTAGTCGATGCTTGGGCAACCACCTCTAGCTTCAATAATCTTCCCCCAGACATGCAGTTTAGATTAAATGCTGGTTACGGAGATCGAGAGAGGCTCGTTGACTTCATGCTCCACAAGGAAGATGAATGCAAGGTGCCATTTACTGAGTTTGAATTACTCGCGGCCCTAAACAAAGGCAAAGCCACATCCCCCGGTGAAGATGGTATCACTTATGACATATTGCGTCTGCTCCCTTTAGTACCAGGGAATCCCCTGCTTGAGCTGTATAATATGAGCTATGTTACTGGGGAGCTTCCTAACTCTTGGACCAACAGTATAATCATTCCAATTCCCAAGCCAAATCAAGAGAATGCTTTCCGCCCAATTTTCCTTACTAGCTGCATTTGCAAAACATTCGAGAGAATGGTCCTAAACCGTCTCCTCCATAGAATAAGAACCATGCTATCCCCCCAGATATATGGCTTCAGGCATGGAAGGAGTGTACATCATTGCATCACCACCTTTCTTACCCTGCACACTATAAAGTCATATACCACCTTCCTAGATCTTAAGTCTGCCTTTGATATTGCAAATAGACATGTTATCTTGAGTGAGCTTGCAAGAATGAATATTGGTGGTCGGCTTCTTTGTTGGATCAGGGGTTACTTATCCAACAGGAAGTCATCTGTATTTTCCAGGGGCAAAGGAGTGTAACAAGAGACTTTGAACTAGGTACCCCGCAGGGTGGTGTCCTCAGTCCTACCTTATTTAATATCTTAATAAACACGCTGTTAAACTCTATACCGAGCAAACCCAACGTCCACATCATTAGCTATGCTGATGATATAATGATACACACCACTGGGTATGCTAACACGCAGAACACTCTTAACTCTGTATTAGACTCATGTCAGGACCTAGGTTTAATTATCTCAGCAGAGAATACAAAGATACTAAATCCGCGCCCACCCAGGCAGGGAGGAGCTGTTCGCAAGATGCAACTGTGATGGCTCCCAGCTTGACTATGTAAACAGATTCAAATACCTTGGCCTTGAGGTGCCACTGTATGGTCCTGTTGTATTTAGACTGTCGTCAGTATAAAGAGAGGCTCCGAGCTCTCAAGGCTGTTGCAGGTTATCACTCAGGCTATGGTGCCAATGTCAGAATTGTCAAAATGATGTACTTTGCATACATCAGATCTTTAGTGGATTATGCTGCACCTCTGCTTGTTTTGATGCCTGAAAGAAAGCTTGGAGGGCTTGAAAAATTGCAGAACGAAGCCTTGAGGATAATCCTTGGGTGCCCTCGTACCACAAAGATACTTAATATGAGAAAGGAACTTAATATTCTGAGCGTTGTTGATCGTGTTACTGAAATTAACTGTCAAATTGGTATAAAAATGCTTAGGCTAACTCATCCTAATCCTTGCACAGAAGCCCTCCAGAATTTCTTTATTGAAGATCAGCATTGTTCCAAATGGATAACAAAAACGAACTCAACTCAGTGTATGGGGTTCATGATTTGTACCAAGAGAAACAACAACGGCACTTTCCTGCACCGTGGGAGGTTACACCCTTTCCAGTTTTAATCCCTCTCTTTCCACCCAAGAAGCAAATTAGAGATCAGCCTAAGCTTCGTCTTGAGGCAAAGCTCAACGCCTTAAGCCATATTGATGCTCTGTTCACAGAGCATTCTCTCTCTCAAATTATATACACTGATGGTTCCCTACACCGCGCCACGGGTGCAGCTGGAAGTGCAGTTGTCCTGACAATGGGCGATGGCCTATACTTTGAGTGGGGAGTCCGTATAAACAACTAGGCCTCTACCCTTCAGACTGAACTATTTGCCTTGATCCTTGCACTGAAATGTGTACAAGTCTCCAAACTTGATACATTAATTGTAAGTGACTCCTTTTCATCCTTAAATGCTCTCAACTCTTTAAGACATAACTGTAACATGCTCGTGTCCGAAGCTAGACACAAATACAACAAAATTATTAAGGATGGTAACAGTGTCCATTTCATGTGGTCTCCATCTCATGTTGGCCTCCGAATGCATGATAGAGCTGATAAGTTAGCCAAAGAATCTGCCTTTAAAGGAGCCGTTGAGTGTAACCTTGGATTGTCAATGAGCAATCTGAGAGCAGCAGTACACCGAGAACTTCAACAAGATCTTGTAGATCTGAGGCAAAGTGAAATTGACACCATTAATTCCATCTATCATCATACTATCATGCAAGAGGAGCCACACATCTATGGATCATCCAATAAAATCAGCAGACTTCTAGATGTTACTGCTGCTCGGCTTAGACTTGGTTACAAGTATCTCTGGGAATTCTCATTATCTGCTGATGTAGACCTGACCAAATGTAAACTGTGTCAACAAAATTATTCGCACACCCTCCGTCACTATGTGATGGAGTGCGAAAAGATACGTGAATTTAGAGACAATTCTATAACCAATGTTCCAGCGATGTGTCAATATTTCATTCAAAATGATCTGCTACCAGAAATTTTAGCCAAATATCCCCAGTTTGCTAACTGTAGGTAGTAACTAAGTGATTGTAACCTATCCACCGCTGCCCTCTGGATGGGGGGCGGTGTGCAGGACAAACATATAAATTTTGACACTAGCTCTCCACATATGTCAGTTGCTTAATTTAGAACCTGTACTTGAGGTCGATCTCGAACCCATTGTTGTGACGACGACTTATATTGAATTTTGTAACTAGCTCATCAAGATTGTAACTTGCTTAGCTAAATGAATTGTGGGGTTCAGTCCCTGAGCCCATTATGTGCCTCTAACCCTTTCCACTACCGCCCACTAGATGGGTATGGGGTGCATAATAAATGAACTAAACTAACAGTATAATTGATATTAGATTATCCTTAATATTCACTAACATTTAGGGGGCATATAAAAAAATATCGTTATAAATTAAAATTGTTCAATTTGCTTATAAATTTTTTTATGAAATGGTTATAGAAAGGGCTGCAACTGGTCCAAGTTTCACTATCACACCCTAAACAGAAAAGGAGAAAAAAATACACAACGTATTATGCAACGAATGTTCAACATTCTCAAATAATCTCAGGGAACACATGTTTCAACTAAAATGTCTACTATGTGCTGTAGAAGCACAAACTCTTGTAATAATTGTAATATGTATGTTCAATATATTTATATTTATTTTTTTTTTTCTTTTTCTTTTTTTTTCTTTTTTTTTGGCCAATTTTTTTTCTGGTTTGTTATCAAGGGATTTGCATGAAACTTGCACACCTTGCTCAATGGATGCCTATCTGCCAGGGTGCCAATTATGAACGAAATCTGTTGAAGTCAAGCTCAGCTACAGGTGGCCGAACTTGGATCTTTATTTTACTCTGGAAAGTAATTTACACCTTCAAATTACTTCAGAGCTCTCATTTATTAATCAATTTACATGCAAGTTACACCTTATATGTAGCGTTTGTGCTTCTACAGACTCTAGTAGACATTTTAGTCCAAAGTCTATTTGTTGATTTTATAAAAATTTATAAATATCATATATTGCATATTTTTTTAGTAGGGTAACTATGAAAAATTATATTATTGCACTAAACACTTTTTTGATAAAACTGATCACTAGAATCCTTTATTATGTGCTTAATTTAATATCTGAGTGTTATAGAAATGATTTTAGTTGACACATGTGTTCCCTGAAACTATTTGAAAATTCGTTGCATAATTCGTTGTTTATTTTTTTTCTCCTTTTCTGTTTAGGGTGTGATGATGAAACTTGGACCAGCTGCAGCCCTTTCTATAACCATTTCATAAAAAAAATTATAAGCAAATTGAACCACTTTTAATTTTACATCGATATGCCCCCTTAAAATATATAATTTACTTTCTCAACCTTTTTTTCCAACATTTTTAATATATGCAGCATAATATATGGTGCTTAATACACTGGATGACACACACATCACAGGTTAGGTTAGGAAAGCTAGGTTGGGTTGAATCGTTAATGTATGATTCTTAACGCTAGTTAAAAAAAAAACAGATGCTAGGTGTCACTGTTAGATGGAGGAGCTGTTAGGTGGTGGATAACGGCATGAACCGTTAGATGAATGGTGGATCAACAGGACGATGGATCGCTGGTAGGTGAATGGTGCTTTAACAGGGCGTACTGAGGGATACTGTGTGTTAGTATAACACAGAAATCGCTCATTTACATACAATAGGACTATTTAGGTTAGGTAAGAATAGTTAGTGATGCATAGACATTATTTACACTAAATGCGTAGAGTGGGCGGATCCGGGGGGGGGGGGGTGGCCATTTGTCACCTGGTGAATGGAAGGGGAGACAGTCAGGAAGGTGTTTTGCACTTGTACGGGAAAATTCATTGCTAACAGTTATTGTATTTCACACCCCCTAAACGTTCGCTCATGCTTGCACTAACCTCGACATGCATATCTACTATCTGTCAACCTTAATTGTTTCACAGAATCAATTAGAAACCCTTCCTTGAAGTAACCTTTACACTTATCCTTTGTAAATCCTTTTTTGCTTCACTGAAACCGAATCTATTTGAAACATTTCCCCAAACGTTTCTCCTCCCGAAACTTAAGCCTAATGCTTCCTGTATCTTTCTTGCTAATCCTTAATTAAAGTATACAAAATTATCTACTGTACGAATCAATTTGATTTTTTTATTAATTCTCCTCGATTTCTCCCCTTTCCCCTCATTCAAGAATATTGCCATGAAAATTACAGTTGAAAAACCATACTTCCATTCCCTAATGTACGAAACATTCTTAAAAACTACAGGAATCATTTTGATTTTCCCTTTTAACTTCGTTCACAACTCATGCCCTTAACTACTATTTTGTAACTGTCAAAATTTCCGTTTACTAAGCTTGCAACTTTAAATGGAACACCATTGCAACATGACTCATCCCACGTTTTCAATTCTTACCTCTTGTCCTGGTTTGCAAAGCAATTGTATCTTACATCCTCAATTCCCCTACTATAGTCCTCTGCTAGAACTAATTAATCAAAGTCTGAGGCATGGTATCTTACCCGACCGCTGGATACCGACTAATAATACCCAAAGCCAAATTCACAGACATTGACCCATACGAAAAAGTTAGTGGAAGCATTGAGGAGGAGTCGAACCTAAGCTCTGAGGACTCCCAAGCAAACACCTTAGACAACTGTACCACAACATGGTCAAAAGAATTCCAGCCTGGGATGCTTGGGAGTACACAGAACAGAGATTCGAATCCTTCTCTCAAGCTCCTACTCATTTTCTCATTGATACATCACATTACTGTGATTTCTTCGTGCCTTCAGTCCCCATGTCTGACATCATTTAAGTGTTAAGTTCTTGAGAGGATTACACTCGACAAGTTAATGTTTGAAATTAGACCCCAACTTGCCCCTAACCTGAAACCTTACTGAAAGACGCATTTAAACTTCCTTTGCTGAATATTTTGTTACAGGGACCATGCTCTTAGGTGGCATTTATTGACCTCAAAACTCCTTTTGATACAACAAAAAAGGGGAAATAAATCTTAAAACGATTAGCCTCTTTGGGATTAGTGGAAGACTTTTGATATAGCTCAAGGGGCACCCGAGTATCAGAACTGCCTCAGTTCTTTCAATGGGGTCAAAAGTAAACATTCTACATCCTTTGATTTGGGTACACCCCAGAGTTGTGCGCTTTGTGCAACAATGTTCAATGTCCTAATGCACGAAAACTGTTAGTTCCACACTAGCTGATGAAGCCGTCATCTAATGTCGACGAAATTTGTTTTGTTTCAAATATCCAAACGATACTGCAATCTCTACTCGATTAACTCTTTGCTAAAAGCATTGAATTCGGTCTTTAACTTAATCCATTACTTTCGCTCCCAAAAACCAGTGTGCCTCTAGCTTTCAAAGTTAACAACCAAACAATAGAAACATGTCGGCAGCACAAATACCTTGGAGTAGGTATCATCAGTGACATTGTAAACGACCTACATCGTTGGTTAGAAGCGAAATCACTGAAAATACTAGTAAGAATATTGGTATAAATGTTAAATATGCTAGACTATTTAGCATGTTTATTAGATCCTTAGTTGATTATCATGCCTTGCACTTTGCTTCCCCGCCTCTGTTATGTACAAATAGAAGTAATACAGGATGAGGCCACGAGGGTAATTCTTGGTGCCCAAGATGCACAAGAATCATCAAAATGAGGAAAGAACTGAAGCTTCTAACAATACTAAAAAGAATCATTCAAGTCAACACGATCTTTTTCCTTCAAATCATGAGACACCATCTTCAGCATTGCTGGGAGACAAATTATTATGTGCCGTTAACACACTATAGTGGTGTAACATACCAACTTACTCCTTGTGTGATAAATGGCCGAGTAAAAATGCATACAATCTCACGAAACTCTACATTTCTTTTAAATGCAATATTCCTGTCACTGAAATCCCTCTTCATCTGTATACCACAATTCAGGTACTACGCTGGAAACAAACCGCAACTGTCTATTTTCTGCTTGTTACAACTTGTAATAAAGTTGTTACATCTTGGCTTAACGTGTTTATGACGTATTAGAACGTTGTTACAACTTGCTATATTGGTTGTTATAACTGGTTAGGTGTTAAAACTTGTTCCAACGTTGTAGTTTCGATGTGTGTTTGGTGGGTATACACACCCGCCACTAGGGTTGATTAGAATCCTGCTCTTTCCAAAGCCGTCACACACTTTAAATAATTGCCTCATCAAAATTTTGAAGATCCCACGAGAACTGTCCACATCGATATCACAGTTCAGTCCTCTACAGGAAGGACTGCAGTAGCATGCAGGTTTTACAGAAACAATATTTGCACACAGACTATCAGTGTCAGGTTAAACAACTGGCTGACCTCTACACAAACAACTGGCTGCACTACACAACTAGCTACCAGTACATATAACGTCACAGGACGAGGAATAATTTTGTGTGCTTCAAAGTCTGCCCTTGAAAAAGTTTTATGCGCGACCGACATTAAGAGCTTTATAATTTGACTTAAATAACCTGCTCACTGCACAGTATAAAGGGATTGGAATTTCATGTATGGATATCATATCAAATATAACCCACCATAATGACAAACATTGGAGCCAAATTTGCGTGTAAGAACGATGAAGGCGAGTTAAACCTAGGTGCTCCCCCCCCCCCCATCTCTAGTTGAAACTATTGTTCCTAACACTCGGGTCTAATAGAGAAATTACCGACTCCCAACGGCCTGAAAGCACCGGTATAAAAACCTGTGATTTGTTTAGATCCGAAACCTTTTTTTATGGGCAGCACAAAACGCCTACCAGACTGACACCCTGGAAAATTAATCACGTCCAACCGACCTGCACAAACCATCTTAACATGCTGAGAAGCTGCACATTAACTACACAATATATCAAGGCAATATTTGTCAGTAGACTCTGTAAAAGCAATCGACACACTGGCTTGACTAAAAGAAAATACAAATTATGAATGACCTTCCACTTCCGACAAAATATTTCTTTGACAACCACAAAATGAAAGTAAGATTCCTCCAACACCACACTGACTACTTGGACCGTAATGCTGGTGTGCCACAAGTCTGTACTCACGCCAATATTACGCAACACACTACAGAGGGAAGGAAGGGGAGGAGTGGCGGGCCTGCTGATAAAGGTCTGGAGTTTCCAGGATATGGATACCCCAGGCTGCGAGAAGTTCAGATACTACATAACAGGCACCATGACGATGGGAGGACTAAAGATAGTAGCTGCGGTTTATAACTTTTTAAATGGCAAAGACCCAGGCAAGACCTACTATATTTGTCAAACACCTACAATAACTGAAAGGGCAGACTCTTTCGCCTATTAGAAATCGATCCCAACTTCAATCATGAAGACTTCAACCATGGATAGATGCAAGAATCGTATTGTGGTGTGATGTGAGCTAAACTATTGGACATGGTAACAAGAAACCTTTTAAGCCAACATGTCAGGGGACCCACATGACTAGAGGTAGTGATGAACCTGCTTGACTTTACCTCGAATTTACTAAACGATTCACATATGGGAAATTAAGTCCGAAGCCCCATGGGAATGAGTTATCACTGTATTTACATTTGAATATATAGTGGGAGTAGGGATAACTTATGGAAGGGACCAGAAAGACAAAGCCTGGCATACCTAAAGGGAAACTACAAGGAAACAAAATTGTTAAATACCATAGGCAGTAAATCTCAAGGATAAAGGCTGCACAGACATGAACGACTACATCACCCATTAGAATAAGGAGATGCCACAAGTTTGTCCTGGTATGAGAGAATGGAATTTCACGACTTGTGTTAAGTTGTGCGAGTGAGAACGACCAGATGTATATCAGCGTGGAATCTCCAAAAGTGCATATCCATCCATGCACTCTCCTGTATCCTCTGGTCTGGGACCAAGGTCTGCCTCGCTGGGTATCTATGGGTAACCCTCGGGCTGTGATGGCCAAGGATATTGCCAGAGTTGTTACAATGCCTTTATCACCAGTGTTGATTATACAAGTCAGTGGAACTCTGCGGTTCCAGTCGGAGATACAAGGGTTAGTTTCGTGCTCCCAGGCCAGAAGAGTTCACTTATGTTAAGGCAGGTCTCTTAACCTCCCACGGTACTTTTCCATGACATGAAACAAAGATTACTTGTGTATGGAATTGTTATTGATTTAGGCATTTGTTTGTCTCCTGTTTGTTTATTCTTTTACAAGGTCATTGGACAAAGGGAAACTAGACCAAACGATGTTCTTTTTCAGTCAGAGGCAACCCGGCCAATACCGTTCAGCAAGCACCAAATTGACAGAACCCATCAACGGCATCAACTGAGAGAAAACGTGAAGCCAGGGAGTCTCTTCTAACCTTGTCTGTATGTGGTGATGTTAAAACTAGTACTCCAAGCAGACCTAGATAAATTATGGACTGACTAAGTATTTCAAGGAGTATCCAGTCCGTACTTCTAACTCTTCCATAAGGCACCCAGGATACAGTAGAAAATGTATACATGTCAAATGAAAGAATAAAAGGTCAATTTAATAAAGCGAGATGGCGAACAGACCGGAGACAACGACAGGCCCAGACAAAGAGGCTAAGAGGAGGAGATGCCTGGTCACCAAGGCCAGTTCCACAACAAAGTGGCTATAGTTATAACAGATCATGGAATGACCTGCGGGTATTTGATAACGGGGGCCTACCTACCCCCCCCCCCCCCTCAGAGCAGGCCGTGGTTCAACCCCAAAAATAGAAACCAGGTCAATTGATTGAACATAATTTAAGACAACCAAGGGAACGATCGCCAGGTGTAACATTGGCCTCGTAGAGGCGCAATAGATTTTGAAGAAAGACACTATGGACGAGGCAATTAAAAGAGGGCTATAGAAGAGACGACGACTACGGGTACAACGGAGAAAAGATATTGGTACAACAAAAAGAGGCAAGTCCCATACAAAAGATTTAGTTCCGTCGAATATTCTCAGTTGAAAGTGTTACGACCTAGATGGTCTATGTGATAATAAACAAGACATTTGGAGCACTCCTTAACCTACTGCCCGAGACTGAAGTACACGACCCACTTTGTCGGCCCTAAACTCAGGCCACACCAGGAAGGATGCCAAAGCACTGGCAGAGGTTTTTGTATTAACTTAAGGATAAAATTAAAGGAGAACTAAGGAAGGAGGAGTCTGATGGACCACAAATATGGCCCAAACAACAGTGCCTCGTATATGTAACTGAGGTCATCCTCTTCATGGTGGACAACAAATCGTACTGCCAGATTAAAGGAACGATGATCAGAGCAAGTGTTAGTGTGGCTGCAGCAGAAATATTTATGCATGCAGCATTTTATGGCTTCCGCACACTATAGTGAACACCAGCCACACTACTCAACTCGTCCTCAGGCCAGGCTCGTTAGTGCAGAGGCCGTCCCACGAGACGGGTTCATCAATTTTAACACCGTAATAAAAATATGTTCCCATTCATAATTTAATATACAATAAAATTCAATGTATATTAGGCATACATTATGTAATTAGTTTTTTTGGCTATTATTTGTGTTTGTAGTACACTAGTGAAGCATTTACAGACTTGCTATTCGAGAAGCGGATGTCAGTGAAGCACTGTTGGAGAATAGTACTTTAATCGGCCAGACCGCCCTCGTCAATAAAGGACAAATGATCGTTAATCCAGCCAACAAACCACTTGTTTATCAATGAAAAACAGGTTTACACAAAACGCGTCCTCTGTTCATTCCATTCAGTGGTCGACCCTAAAGACTCATTCATATATTTAAATTAGCTTGCTTCCTTCGGAGCCTTCTTTGTTAGCTTGGAATAAAAGGACGTAGTTAGTGTCCTTGCTCTTAATGCCGTTATCTGTGGTTATAGGAGCTCCGCCAGTTATTATATAATATTTTCTTCCCCAATAAAGAGAGACTTAGCAGTTACAAATCAGGAACACCACGTTACCGCGTTCCAGAGACCCAGAAACGTTCACCTTAACACTTCACAGGTCCTGCCGCCTGACCACAATATTTGTCGATTTGCAGAATTGCTACAGCATTCAAGGGCTACCAATACCTTGTGCACGATACTGATGATGGCCACGTAGCTGCAAGTGCTCAGCCTCCCGAAACTGTCCGACGGTATATTCAGCTTGCTAGGTTTAGCCCCGGTACTTTCCCTTCACGCTAAAACTTTTCGCTTCCCAGTCTCCCCTAACCCCAAGTGAAGCATCACCCTCTTGGGTATTTTTATATATACACATCTATTTGATTGTACTGGTGGGATAGAAGACAGACTAACAGAAATATGGACAGGGGAGGGGATTGAAATTTAACCGAAATTGTTAGCTTAACATTAACCATATAATACACCACAACTTAATCTTCAAATTATGGGCCTGAAGAATGGTTAACCACTCGGAAGTGGCTAACGCATAGAGTACTTTAGACTATACCTATTAGAGGATCACTGCTTCAAGGCATAGTGTGTTAAACTATTAAAATTATTAAACGTGTTCCCTTCACCTATGGTACTTAGGTGGGAATATGTATCAACTTCGTAATGACCAACTGCGATTCTAGAGAAGATTTTCCAAGTAACTTTAATCCCTCCATACCTGCAGTAGCGTTGTAAAAGACCAAGTTCATGGGTCTGGTTGATCATACCTGCAGTGCTGTTGTACTGATGCACCCTCGTACATACCTGAAATAACATTAAATACATCAAAATACTAAATTGAACATCTTGTAAAGTTTGAGAAACATCCCGCAAAACAATCGATCAGGTCAGATTTTGGTTCATCTATAAAGCTGACTTACCACCGAATGGCAAAATCTCAGACTTGACTTATCCAAAGCCCGTTGTCAACAACGGCCAAGTGGTCGTTAACCCGGCAGCCAAACATGAACGTTCTCAACACAACGGCCAAGTGGTCGTTAACCCGGCAGCCAAACATGAACGTGAAGAACGCTTCACATTTAACTTCTCAGTCTATGCTCGTTCATGCACTGACCCACAACAGTTCACACATTTTAACACACTGTACTTAAAATAGTTTTTGATGTGACCTATTATATATTATTTATTAGGCGAGGGAGACAGGTTGGAATACACTCACGTTGTTTCCTTCAACTATCAGACCTATACACAATTTAAATATACATTAATATTTACTTATATTGGAAAAAATATAGTACTTGGTTACACAAGACGTTAATGTTAATTTAGGCGTCTCTGGGGTTGGCTGCAGCGTAGACGACACTGACTCAGGATGGCTAGTTTCATTCACATAGGATGGGGGGGGGGGGGGGGGGGATGTGACGCTTGCTAGATTAAAAGTCTTTGGTCTGTGTTTCAAGGATTGAAATATGATACTTCACAAGAAACACCTTATAACTGCCAGAATTTAACTAATAATTTTGTCAACATTTTTCACCTGCTTTTGGTCGAACGTTCAGTTTCACTATGAGTGTAACACTCAAGCCGCTGTTGTTGAACAGTTTATCACATGGCAGGCGTTTTTAGAATTAAATTTTGCTTTAATAATCATCAAAAGTCTTAATCTAGGTAAAAGTTTCCACTAATAGACAGGTATATTATTCAATATCATATTTACAAATGAGTAAACCAGAGCTAATTGAATAATTTTAAATGAAGCTTTAACATCTTGTAACTATGCTTATTTAGACAATCAGCAAATATAGACTATTCTACCAAGAGAATACAATGTGATAAAATAACTAATCATTTAGAGTAACTTGCCTGTAAGCCTGACGCAGGTGACCTCATGCACACGACTGTCCAGGTGACTAATTTAGTAAAACCAATGAGGCGGGCGCTGAGCAGCACCTCTCCCCACGCCGTCCCGCGCCACACTGCCCGCCGCGCCTCTTGACTAGCTTGGCCTGATGGGTCAACTACCCGTGACGTCATTCATCTCACCTGACATGAGGCCGCCTCACATACAAATAATTCACAAGTCACTTCCACAATATTAATATAGTTTATTTCTATTAATGTGAAGTATGAGCAAGTGTGAGTATGTATTAAAAGCACATACTTCACTACTGGACATTAAACCCACTACCACACCCACCTAGTAGCTTGGAAGCTCCATAACGCCTTCTGTAACTGTTATGTTGGGGTCTAGGCCAGGGGCCAGGTACAGCAACCGGTTACGGTGCTCAGCGTCCTGTGTGTATATATTACTGTATGCCTGTAGGGTCGAACTCTTAGGTCTTGGACCCCGCCTTTCTTATCGTCGATTGTCTAATTACCGAATCAAGACCTATTTTTCCTATCATATCATCTGCATGTGTTTCCATCACACACACACACACACACATTCCCAGGATACAGCCCGCAGCAGTTGTTTAACTCCCAGATACCTGTTTACTGCTTCGTGAACAAATCATCAAGTGAAAGAAAATCTGCCCATTTGTTTCTGCTTCAATCGGGAATCGAATCCGGGTCCTTTGAACTACGACCCTAGAGTGCTGTCCACTTGGTTGCGAGGACGTGTGCGTGCGTGTATGTGTTTGTGCGAACTCTCCTAGATGTACTCACCAAAATGTGCCTGCAGGGTCAAGCTAGGTTCCTAGCCACCCCCCCCCCCCGCCTTCTAAACGTTCTAAGATTAATGCAATGTCTTCTTTCCCCTCATTTATCATATTTCCATTTAAAACTTTGAATCGATTTATCTTCAACGTCTTTACGTCTAACCAGTTGCACTTATTGACAGCCCTGAGACTGAAAAAGGTCTTATTGACGTCCCTGTGACTTATTTGCGTCTCTAATTTCCTTGTGTGACCCCTAGTTCTGCTGTTCCTAGCTTTCAACAATATTGCTTTGTCTACCTTGTCAATTTCCATTAGAATCTTATATATTGCTATCAGATGCCCCTCATCTCTCCTTTCCTCCAGTGTGGTAAGGTCCAGTTCTCTCAGTCTTATTTTATAGCTTAAACTCTTCAGCTCTGAAACAAGTCTCGTTGCATATCTTTGGACCTTTTCTAGTTTCTTCTTGTCCTTTTACAGGTAAGAATTCCATGCCGGGGGATGCATATTCATGTGTGGCTCTCACCTTCGCTGTAAATAGGTACAGGAAAGCCCTCGTGTTTAAATTTCTGAAGGATACTCGGATGTTGGCCAGTATGCCATTATGAAGCTGTTATTCTGCTAATGTGGGCATCTGACATCACAAATGGGGTTATGTCCACTACTAGGACTTTCTTCCTTTCTGATGTAAGAATCAGTTTTCCCTTTTATCCTATATTTTTGTCCTGGTCTTAGTGTGCCTGTTCCAATCCTCATAACTTTGCATTTGGCCATGCTTAGCTCTAGCAGCCATTTTTTTCTGAAATATTTTAAGTGTGTCCAAATCTGATTAAATGCCTCACAATCTGCTACTGTCCTGAGACTTCTCAAACTTTGCATCATCTGTAAATATTGAAATGAAGGCACAAATTTCCTGTCAGGTGAT
Organism: Procambarus clarkii; assembly: GCF_040958095.1. Taxonomy (NCBI): domain Eukaryota; kingdom Metazoa; phylum Arthropoda; class Malacostraca; order Decapoda; family Cambaridae; genus Procambarus; species Procambarus clarkii. Next base: position 22,680,121 of record NC_091161.1, on the reverse strand, counting down.
TGACAAATTCGAAACAGTTTGGGACCTATAAGCAACCCTTGTAGTACTCCACTTGTAACCTCTCTCTCCCCTCTGCTTCCTTCTTGAGAGAGAATCTCTGACCCAATCAGCATTAGGGAAACCTAAACAAACTGCCCCTGGTGTGGATGGTATAACTTGTAACACCTTGAGCTTACTGAATGATGTCCCTAGCCACCCCTCTGATGGACCTCTATTAAATGAGCCTCTCACAAGGTATCTTGCCAAAGAAATGGACACAAAGTCTCATAGAACCAATTCCTATACCTATCTCTCAAAATTCAGACCCATTTCCCTTACATCTTGCATGTGTAAAGTCTTGTCTTGGAGTTCTCAGTCGAGTCATTTTTCAGGTCAAAGAAGAATTGGCTCCTAACCTATATGGGTTTGTGCCCAAGTTTTGTTCACAACCATGTTTTGCTGAATATTTTGTACACTCCCAGGATAGGACACAGGCAGCCTTTATTGACCTGAACTCAGATTTCGATGAAGCAAATGGCGAAATATTATTTGAGAAACCTGCTGAATTTGGAATAGAAGGTAATCTGAGTTGGATAAAGAGCTACATATCCAACAGGCGTGCTAGTGTCCTATTTAAAGGAGTTAAAAGTACAAGAACGGATGCATTCAAACTAGGCACACCTCAAGGTTGTGTCCTAAGCCCTATGCTCTTTGTGAGGGATTTAGATCCCTCAGCTAGTTTTCCTAGTTTCTAGATTAGGCTAGTCACTCTAGAAACTGAAGCTTTCAAAATAACATATGCTTGTTGGGTGTTGAATGAAAGCTTATGTTATGGACTATCATTTGTGAGTAGTTAGAGGTCTTTGATTGCTCTGTAGAGAGAATTACAGAAATTTTCTTGTTTCTGTGAAATAGGACGAGGTGGTACTTGACTAAAACCGTTAGAGGTGGGGGAAGAGTGGAGTGAACGTTGCCTTCCCCCCCCCCCCCCCCCACACTTAGGAGACATCACGCCACTCTCCTTAGGCCTCCCCTTCTTGTGACGTCACAGGACGCTCGAGGGTGAGTGAGCCTGATTGGTTTAGGCATGTGTGCTCCAAGCCTAGTTTTGGCGCGAAGAGCTATGGTTGGATGCGGCACGAGGGAGCCGTGCCGGCTCCAGGCTGATTGGTCAAGACAAAGTAGGGAGAAGGTATGGGCATTTTGAGTTTCCCTAGCGCGGGAAATCGTCAGTCTGAGCAGGGTAGCAGGTGGACTAGGACGTGTCTGGGTGGAGGGGGGGAGTTTTCCCCCTCCACCCCCGTTAATCACTTCTCTCGTCCAAATTACTCATCGAACATGGCACGCCTGCCATCAGGGGTTGTGTCAAGGCCCAATTAGGTGAATTGGGGCCAAGGATTTACGGAAGGAACAGTAAAAAACTAGAGAGACAGTTGACTGTGTTCACCCAGGGGGCAGCTGGCAGAGCCTCATGGTGTAACAGGTGGGTCGAGTATCCTGTCTAGTGGCAATGGACAATTGGTGTTGGGCAGTGTAAGTGAGTGTGATATTACAGGCCCATGTTGGACTTTGCATTCCGCCAGGCTGCGTCAGTGTGGGGACGCCGCCTGCCATTGTCACCCCAGTGTAGAGCAAGGCAGGCTCTAGTCTGCTGGAGTTGTGGGTGATTCCTCAACCACGTGTGTATGCCCGGGGGGCCACCCCGGCCACCCGCCGCATGGTCCGGCCACATGGCTTGGCCACATGGCCCGGCCACCCCACCCGCCTGCCCGCGCGCCGGCCAAACCCCACCCCCCCTCCCAGCTCGGGAGGGGCGCTGTGGGCCACGCGGTAGCCACATGCCTTGGCCACTTTCCCGGGACAGCCTAGGGCCACATCTTGTCGACGCATGAGGAGCAAGCAAGCTAAGTGTTGTCAGCTAGTGTGGTAGTGACTTGGGAAATGAGGAAAAAAATAAGGGAAAGAGGGCAGTAGAAATGAGCACTATTACAGTGTGAGGCATACCGGTGGAAATTCACGGTAAGAGTTGTCTCAGAGCCTCGCCAGGCTAGAGAAGCAGCTGAGTGACAGCTGTCAGTAGGATCCAGGTGTTTGATAGGGCGGTACCTGGAGATGGATATTATACATGAGACCACACTGTAGTATCATAATGTATATATATATATAATAGACTGACTAGAGTATGTAACCGGTCAGTGTAGAGATTTACCATATAAGTGATCCAGCCTGTCGATTCTATATAATCGTTCAGACTGGATTAATGCCATAGAGTACAGTAAAATTATTATCATTAGAGGTAGGCAGTACATTTACATGATGATATAATTTTCATTGATTATGTGAATGCCATTTCTATGTGTTCATTTGTATGTTTATGTACTGTGTTGTGTGGCGAGTCAGTAGATGTGATTGCTGACTGATTGCCTAATGATGTCATTAGCATGTGGGGTATGCTGACGGCATCATTATGTTGCAGGTTTGTGCAGTATTGTTTCAGTTTATACGATATTATTGCCCCAGGAACTGTGTTGAGGGTTTAAGGGACCTCTAGGATTATTCAGGGGAATTCACAGTACTTAATGAGAGCAGGCAATTGATGGGTTAATTGCCTTGCTGAGGTATGTGTGTGTTCACAGTAGTCCTTTGCAACGGGTGCAAGAAAAGAGGGGGGGCAGTAATATTAGTATACTTTTGTGTGTTGCACAACCGTGTGTCATTATTGAGTGGGCACAGTAATTAGCGAGTTGCAGTAGCCGCAACCATATGTGGGCAATGCTTTTATGATGTTGCATGCCATTGTAGTGTGACCTATGTAACGCTGGGGTTACTTTGTTTCTTTAAGTTGTGTGGAGGACTTAAGGATTCAGTGAGTTAAGTAAGGGGTAATTAACTGGATAAGGGGTGCACACTTAGTATTGTGGAGTGAGTGAGGGCTGTTAAGAGAGAACAGTGTTGAGCTTGAGTGGGATACGTCTCGGGAGCAATTAATTGACCACTCTAGCTAATTATGTAATTAGCCTTCTCATCATGAATTCACGTAGTGGGAGAGGATCTGTCAGAGTCTGTCAGTATTTGTGTTAACGTAATATGCTCGAGACTAATTACCTTTCTGGGGTATAGCAATTAGTGGCTCAGGTTAATTAGTGGAGTAATTAACATTGGAGAGCCCCGATGACTCGGTAAAGCGAGGTCATGGAGCTAGCATAAATCGTTGTATTAATCATATCCTGTCTGAGGACAGTGGATTAGTGGCACATCTTGTTAATTAGGGTAATTAACTCCTTTCCCGTGAATTCACAGTGTTTGATGAGACCTGCTTAGGCAGTGCGGAGTGAGACGTATTTATGGATGATTAATTATCGGTCCTGGTGACAGTTAATTAATTGCTCAGAAGTAATTAGGGACTTAATTAGGGTAATTAACACTCACTAGTAATTTTTTGACACAGACTGTGGAGAAGCTACCAAGTTAGGGTAGGCTTAGTTAACGTAACTCAATGGGGATGTAATTAGTGGTCCGTTTGACCTTAATTGAGAATTACTCACTGAATACTTGCTAGGAGTCAAGTGTGATGTAATATATGTTTGAGTTATTGTTAACAAGAGAGAGACAAGTGTTAAAGATTAACGTAGAGTATCATCCTGTTGTTGTCTAGTGTGAGACAATTGTTTGTGATTATCGTAGTACTTTGTTGCTGACTGCTGCGATCAGTCAATTAACGTAATTAATCACTTAAGGCAATTTCTTTTGGTTGTCGTCTGTGCAGCAGACAGTACAACAGTGCAACTTCTTGTAGGGAGTTGCAAAGAGTGTTCACACTGGGTTGTGATAGGGGGGGGGGGGGTCACTGTTGGACTACCCGCCTAGTTACGTGGGTCTCTCCTGGGGGGCGGGAGGACCCCTAAGTTTGTGATTATAGTAGCTGTCAGGAAAACCGAGACACTATTGATTGCCTGCTTGTGTCTTTGTCTTCAGTGGATATCCTTCATTTGTTCAGTTAGTTCATGTTGTCAGCCCGAAGTGTCAGCAAGATGGAGCCTGCTGTCACTTCTCGAGGGGCTGTTGAATAGCTGTGTTGCAAATGCCACTTGATGTACAATAACGTAACCATTCGCTGTGGTGTAACTTAGTCTGTGATATTTTTCTTTGTTTTGCAATATTGCATCATCAGTGGGCACACCTGTGTTCAGGTTAGTTCAGTATGCAGCCTCACAGCAAGGGTTGCTATTTAGCTGTTTGTTATCGTGCCACTGGATGGACATTAACGTAACGTAAACTCGGTAATGTAGTAGTTAGTCTCTTGTTATTAATAAATTGTTATGTTATAGAAAACGGTCTTTGATGTCAACCCTTCAGCCATATTATTCCACCATATTTCTGCATATTATTATTAAATGTTGATGTGATCTTGATAAGGCGGCTGTTCTTGGGAATTCGAATTCCAATTCATAGCGCCACATCAAATATAAATATTTGATTGTGAGAACCCGTCGGTTACCCTTTATTAGTTTTAACGTCCTGTTTAACTAGGAGGAGCCAGCGGCCTATTGTGGACAGGTTTTCACCCCTGGTGGTGGAGGCCTGGCGGTTTGCTCCCGCTTTTCCTTTTTCTATTGGACTCATGCTTAACTGCCGTGAGCAGCCTTTAAACTTGTAGTCCACCTCCTAAGGGAGGTAGGCGTAGAGAAAAATCTCACACTCTTTAATATACTTATGTGCAAACTTATCCATGACATCCCTGTACAATCTACTAAAACTGTAATATGTTATGCTGATGATATTTGTCTTATGGCAAACAGTAAACAAAGACTACAAACGTTACTTGATGTATTTTCCAAGAAAGTAGTAGAATGTGGCCTCATAATCTCTGTTGATAATACAAGAGCTCTTTTTTCCCCTTTCTTTTCATGTTAACTATACAATTAATGGAGTGCCCGTGGAGACTTTTGAGTCTTATAGATAGTTTGGAATCGAGGTTGCTGATACAAATATCATCAGCAACCTTCGCAAAAACTTGTTGAGCGTTTTAAACCTCTCAAGTAAGTAAGTAATTATCAAAAGAAGGCACCAAACCGGGAAGGCTATGTAGCACCATCAAATACGCAAAATAATCAGAGGGCGCTAAATATCACCAAGGATGCCAATACGAGAACAAAAACGCATAAGGCGAACAATATCAAAAGTATCCGAGTCACCAAGAATTCTATCGAGGGACAGGTGACCGCGAGGGGCGGACGGAAAGCAAGACACACGCTCGTCCTGGAAGTCAGGACATTCAAGAAGGACATGCACGACCGTAAGAGGGACAATGCAACTAGGACAATAAGGAGCAGGGCGGCGCTCCATCAAGTGACCATGGGTTAAGCGAGTATGGCCAATACGCAACCTCACCAGAGCTGTTTCCCACGACCGGTTACGGTGGAAGGAGGACGGCCACGAGGAAACACAACATTTAAGAGTACGTAGCTTGTTACCAGTAACAGACAACCAAGAAGCCTGCTAACGGGTAAGGACTGAGGAATGGATAACCGGGTAAAAGTCGGAATACGGAATGCCTTTACGAGAGATGGGACAAGAGCGGACAGCTTCCTTAGCGGCAGCATCCGCACGCTCATTTAAAGACACACCAATATGGCTGGGAACCCAACAAAACTCAACCGACTTAAATTTACTGTGAACGAGAAACAGCCAATGCTGGATCTCGACAACTACTGGATGAACCGGATTAAAGGACCCGAGAGCCATGAGGGCACTACGAGAGTCAACAACAACCACAAAGGAAGACTGACAACGAGAAAGCAGGAGACGAAGAGCATAGAGAATAGCATAAAGTTCCGCTGTAAAGATGCTAGTCTCCGGAGGCAAGCGACACATATAAGTGCGATCAGGAAAAACAACAGAGTAGCCAACACCGTCCGCTGACTTAGACCCATCGGTGAAGACAGAAACGGAGCGGGAGTGAGAAGAAAAGTGCTCGAGGAAAAGGCGTTTTAGAACCATAGGAGGGGTAAAAGCTTTAGTGATACAGGTCTAGGAAGTACAAAACCGCGAAAGAGGGACCCTCCACGGGGGCAAAGAAGGAACAACACGAGGAGAAACATCAGAAATACGAACGGAGAGAGAATCCTGTAGGCGAGATAACCGGACAGAAAGAGGGAGGTGGTGAAGAGGAACAGGAACCGCAGGAGGGGTAAAAGTTAAAGCACGACAGAGGCGAGAGGAAGGATGTTGCAAGGACCGCGCAAGATAGCGAAGACAGTAGCAATCACGGCGGTCCTGGAGAGACAGGAAGCCAGTGTCAACATATAAGCTAAGGATGGGAGTCGAACGAAAGGCACCAGAACTGAGGCGCAACCCAGTATGGTGCAAAGCATCAAGACGGCGAAGAGTAGAAGGAGAAGCAGACGAGTAAGCAGGGCAACCATAATCGAGCTTAGACAGGACGAGAGAGAAATGTAAAGCAAGGAGAGTGTGCCTATCTGCCCCCCAAGAAGTATGGGACAAGACCCGAAGGAGGGTAAGGGCCTTAGAGCACTCAACACGGAGGTAAGAGATATGGGGAGACCAAGACAAACGAGTGTCAAGGAATAACCCCAAAAGCTTCGCCGAATCTTTGTATTCAAGGGGATGACCATAAAGTGACAGAGGGACGAAGAACAACCCGTTTCCGCGTAAAAGTCATGGCACAAGTCTTAGAAGTAGAGAACTTGAAGCCATGACCTGTGGCCCAAGACGACACGGCATCAATTGCAAGTTGAAGCCGGCGTTGAAGGAGAGGCGAATCATCACCCTGACAACAAAGGGTAAGATCATCGACATAGAGAGCGGAGAAGACACCAGAAGGAAGAGAGGAAAGAAGACCATTGAGGGCAACCAGAAAAAGAGTAGTGCTCAGAACACTACCCTGGGGCACACCTTCGTATTGCTGAAAAGAGGGAGAGAGAGCGGTACCAAGGCGCACCCGAAAGGAACGACGAGAGAGGAAGCTGCGGAGAAAGAGAGGGAGATGACCACGAAGGCCAAAAGAATGAAGTTGAGATAGGATATGATAACGCCAAGTGGTGTCGTAAGCCTTTTCTAGGTCAAAAAGGACGGCAACAACGGAGGTCTTCGCAGCAAAAGCAGTACGAATATAGACCTCCAAGTTCACCAGGACATCTGTCGTGCTGCGGCACTTGCGGAAACCAAATTGAGAAGGGGAGAGGAGGTGATGGTGTTCCAGGAACCACATCAGACGAACGTTAACCATACGTTCAAAGAGTTTGCAGACACAACTTGTGAGAGCAATAGGGCGAAAGTCCTTAGGGGAAGTACCCAGAGACCCCGGTTTGCGAACAGGGAGGACAACGGCATCGAGCCAGTCCTCAGGGACTGACGACGACTCCCAGATCCGATTATACAGCCTCAGTAAATACTGAGACATGCTCGGAGGGAGATGGCGAAGCGTCTCATAATGAATACCATCGGAGCCCGCCGCCGTAGAACCGCAGAGGGCCAGGGCAAAACGAAGTTCAGAGAGAGAGAAGGGATCATTATAGGGAAGCTGAAGATGACTGCAGTAATCTAAAGGACGAGACTCAAGGACAGGTTTACGAAGAAGGAAAGATTGGGGAAGATGAAGACCAGAGCTAACAGAAGAAAAGTGGGAACCCAGTTCGGAAGTGACCTGCAACGGGTCCGCCACAAGAGTATCACGGAGGTGAAGGACCGGTGAAACATCGGGAACGAACTTACCCGCTATCTTGCGGATACGCTTCCAGATCTGGGCCAGAGGGGTCTCGGACGTAATTGTTGAGACATAAGATGCCCAACATTCACGTTTAGCCGTACGGATGGCCCTACGGGCCACCGCACTCGCTTTCCGAAAGAAAAGAAAAGAATCGGTCGTCTGCCTACGGCGGATGCCTCTTCCAGGCTGCACGCTTACAGCGGACAGCCCGAGCACAGTCCGCATTCCACCAGGGAACGCACTTCCGTGGACCCCGAGAGGAAGAGCGAGGAATAGAGCGGAGGGCAGCGTTGAAGACAGTGTCATGAAAAAGGAGGAGAGCGCGAGAGAGAGGACAGAAGGGAGAGGTCAGAGAGAGCAGCACTGAGGGTAAATACGGTCCAGTCTGCCTTAGCAAACTGCCACCTAGGGAAAGAGAGGGAAGGGCGAAAAGAGAAAAAGGAAACAAGGATGGGGAAATGATCACTTCCATGGAGGTCATCAAGAACCTGCCACGTGAAATCTAAGTAAAGAGAAGAAGAGCAGAGAGAAAGATCAAGACAAGAAAGGGTGCGAGTCCGAGAGTCCAAATGAGTGGGCTCACCAGAATTCAGAAGAGACAGGGAAGAAGAGAGGAGAAATGGCTCAAGGAGGCGACCCCGGGTATTCGTCAGAACGTCACCCCAAAGAGAATGACGACAATTGAAGTCACCCAGCAGGAGCACAGGCTCCGGCAAGGAGTCTAGGAGGTGTTTCAAATCAGGAAGAGAGAGCGGGACACTCGGGGGGAGATAAATGGAACAAACTGTGTACGATTTCCCCACAAAGATACGAGCAGCAGAACAATGGAGAGGCGAAGGAAAAAGTAAAGGAACAAAGGAAACATCAGCCCGAATCAAGAGAGCAGAAGAATTAGAAGCCCCAGCAATGGCTGGGGGGGGGGGAGAGAAAGGAATAGCCACGAAAACGACCAGGACGAACACCAAGCATTGGCTCCTGGAGACAGACACAAAGGGGCGAAAACCGCGAAATCAGAAGTTGGAGTTCGAGGAAATTGGCGTAATAACCTCGAACGTTCCATTGAAGAATGGACAACGACGAGAAGAGAAAGGACAAAAACAGAGAACAAGGAAGAAACAAAGGCGAAAGAGCAACAGAGCACGTTAAAGAATATCAGGGTCGGGATCAGGGTCAGCAAAGTCAGGGTTAGGGGGCATGGGTAAACTGAGCAAAGACGGAGGGAAGGAAACGGGAGAACAGATCAGAGGTGGGCGGGCAGGGTCCGGAGGAGGAGACAACGGAGAGAAGCAGTCAAGGACAGCAGCAGGAAGAGGGGGAGTAGAAAGAGGGGAGCGCACCCCAGCAAGAGCAGCAACCGAAAGGGAAGCAGGGGCCAAAGAAACCTCCATAGCAGGAACAGGGGGCGCAAGCACTGAAACGGGAGGGGAAGGAGCAACAGAGCCAGAAGGAGGAGCTGAGGAAGAAAGCGAAGCCTTCTTACCCGCCGGGGAAGAGGAAGGAGAGGAGCCAGGCTTACGCTTCTGACTTAAAGAGACCGGTGTCCCAGCAACTACGTATCGGGCAACGGATTCCAGTGTCTCAACAGGAGAAGCCGAACGAGAGCACACACGACGGCCGTTAGGAGAGCGATGGACATCCGCCCGCACCGACAGGCGGTGGGGAGAGCCGATAGATGGAGGAAGAGGATGGGAAGGAGGATCGGAGGGGGACGAGGAAGAAGACACAGAAGACACGACAGACCGGGTAGAAGGAAGGGGAACCCCAGACAGAGGACCAGGAGGAGGATCCTTCGGGAGAGAACCCAAAGGAACAGAGGAGGGGGCAGTGGGCGCATCAGGGTCCAAGGCCCGGAAACGGTTGTGAGTCTGAGAAAGGCAGGAAGGACGAGGAGAGGAAGAGCGCAACACGCGAGCATAAGAGATATTAGCATAAGGCGGGAGCCGGCGAACCTGGCGCCTCGCCTCAGGAAAAGATAAACGATCCCGGTGCTTCAGGTTGTGGACGGCTGCCTCAAGCTTGTAATGGACACACGCACGGGAGAAGGTAGGATGGGCCTCACCGCAGTTGAGGCAACGAGCCTGGGGAGAAAGTGCACTCCGACTTAGAGTGACCTTCGCCACCACACAAAGGACAGAGAGAGACAGTCCCGGAGCAGCGGAGGGCACCATGCCCAAACCTCCAGCACTTGGTGCAGAGCCGAGGAGAAGGAATGTACTCCTGGACAGAGCACCTGGCACCAGCAAGAATGACAGAGGGTGGAAGGGTCCTACCATCAAAGGTAATCTTCACAACCCGGAGGGGTTGACGGCGACTACCACGAGGGGGACGAGTAAACGTGTCCACCTGGAGAATAGAATGGCCCTGGGCAGCGAGGATATGTCGAATATCGTCGTGGCAGTCGCGCAGGTCCCGAACACCGGTCGCAACATGGGGCGGGAGCAAAATAGTGCCAACACTGGCATTCAACTGAGCGTTCTTCGAGACCCGAACGGGGGTCTCGCCAAGGCAGGATAAGGCAGCCAAGCGGGAAGCAGCATCCTGAGAAGGAGCAGCAACGACACGTGTACCGAGACGAGTGGGGTTGAAAGTAATGGAGGCATCCACGGAATCAATGAGATATGTCGATGGAGGGAGAAATCGTCAGGAGGCGCAGAATCAAGAGGGAGGAGATCAAAATATTTGGCCCACGAAGCGGGACCAAACAAGGCTTGATAGGTAGCAGAACTGGAAGGAATCGAGCGAGGGCGGCCGTGACGAGGACGGCGGTGAGAACCCCCAGAGAGAGAGGGGTTAAAAGGCGCAGTAGTTACAACTAGAGAAGGAGCCGCGCCAGGGGACGAGGTAGTCACCACTGGGGGCTTGGGGCTCGACCCAACCACAGAGGAGGGAGGGGAGCCAGGGGAAGGAGTCAGAGAGGCCAAAGGAGGAGCAAGGTCGGGGCCCAATGCAGCAGAGGCTACAGAGCCCGGTCTTCCCATACGGACCGACTCGGGGGCTTGGTCGCCCACCCCACGAGCCTGAGAAGGTAAGCCAGAAGCAGCCGAAACAGGGGTTATCATCTTGACGAAAAGAAGAATTCATTCACGAATGTGCCCCCACACCCACCATGGAGCCACAATTAGAGGCAGGACACCCAACAAGAAGCTAACGCCGATCTTGTCGGGGTCTCCTAGGGGTGCGTCGTGAGTATACGCCCCACAAACGCCACCTTAAGAAACCGACAGTCCGTCGAGATCGGGTTCAGTGACGAAAGGGGGATAGACAATAAAAGGTTCCCCTCGCTCTCGACGTCGGGTACTACAGTTCTACGGGTGCAAGAGTATGCCTCCTCAAGCACCCGGGCCTCAAAATAGAAGAAGTCCAAGGGAAGAACCAGAACGAGCAAAAGGTCGGCAGGAAACGGCAAGCAGATAGGAGAAGAGGGGGGAGAAAAACGAAACAGAAGGAAAAGGAAAAGATGCCCAGCAGAATTGGAGAGGACGGCAGCAGGAGCACAAGGCTAGAAAAGGACAGAGGACTGTCCCAAGGAGCATCATACTCCGGCAGCCGCCCACGAAGCCCCCACACGGCGACAACGAGCTGAGCGGGGAGGGGGTTAAACCTCTCAAAACTCTTGTGAGTTAAGGATTTGGAATTAACATAAGATATGCTCGTAGTTTTTATGTTGCCTTTATACGATCTGTTGTTGATTATTATGCCTTGCATCTTCTTAATTTAACACCTAAACAACTACAAGGCCTAGATGTAGTACAAAAAAATGCCATGTGCATCATCCTGGGTTGTCCTAGAACTGTCAGAATTGTTAACATGAGAACGGAACTAAGATTACCTTCTATTTACGAGAGAATAGTTCAACATAAAACTATGTTTTGTGCCATACGGGCTCACCATAGCCCGTGTTACCTGGAACAAAAAGTTCCAGGTAGCCAATCTTTAACAACAACAACATTTTGTGCCAAAACTTTGAAAAATAATGGTTCCCCCAACTCTATTCAAATTAAATTGAGATCCACTCTAAACAATTCTGACTGTTCAATCAATCCGCAAAAAGCGCCTTACAGTGTGTGGCTCAGTTGTTGTGCCAATAATCTTATGAAAATGAATGTCTCTTTGTCTTGATAAAACTGTTCACTATATTCCCCCTTGGAAAAATGTGCAGGTCTCTATACATTATACACCCATCAGTGTAAAACAAATGTATAACACAAACTATGAGATGTATAACACTAGAAACTATTGACAGTCATCTTCAAAATCTCAAACCAACTGAATCCTATGCCTTTAGTGATGGATCTGTGCAATTAGGCACCCGTAGAAAAGATTGTGCATGTGCAGTATATAAAGGGAATTAAATGATCATGCCTAGTACACAGAGATTGAACGACTGGGAAAGCACGACAGACTGAGCTATTGGGTATTTATCTAGCTACTAAATACATTAAGCTCCATGGGGTTGGGGTGATATTTTGTGACTAAAAGTGCTCTGCAGTCTTTAAATAACCCATCACAATTTATGCTTGTAATATTAAATGGAAAGTAATTTTTGCCAATGATAATAACCATTGTATAAAATTTGTGTGGATCCCATCCCATGATGGAATTGGAAAATATGATTTCGTACATCAATTGGCCAATAAGGATTGCAGGAAAGAAAACACTGATTGTGACTTTGCATTATCTAATGAAATTATTAGAAACATAGAAATTAAAGAAATTACTTCAGGTTTATTAGAATTAAGACATGGCCAGAGACCTGAAAGCTGCAGTATTAAAAGCTATGACAACTTTTGTAATAATAGGTATTTGTATGATCAGCACAGTAGCCGGACCAGGCAATATGATGTAGTCATTGCGTGAATTCGCCTTGGGTATAGGAACATCTGGCAGGTTAGTGAGGCTGAGCCACTACCCAAATGTTCAGATTGTAAACTCTGTGACAAACCTTTAATGCATTCACTAGAACACTATATTGTTGAATGTGAAACCGTAAAAGATTTTAGACCTCCTGGCCTATTGTACCACCAAATGTGTTACTGTTTCATTGAATCTGGAGTACTGGACGACATCCTAACAATTTATCCAAACGGCCTATTGACATAGCTCGAGTGCAGGGGGGAGTTGTGTAAAATCCTGGTTTGTGCCTCGGAGAGGTTGCAGGATCCAGTAAGTTCAGTAGAACTTCAGGTTTCAACTACTTTACCCTGTCGTAGCTCAGTCGATTAAGGCAGTGTCTGGGATGCTCCCGGACGCAGGTTCAAATCCTCGTCACGGCCCTTGTGGATTTGTTTAATTTATCCAAAATTCGTTTGTCCATTTGAAAGAAATAAGAACAATTTTATTAATATTAATCTTAAGTTGCATCTCTTATGAACCCATCCCTGCCCTTATGTGGCAGTGACCAATAGAAAGTTATATTTACATATTCGTACATTGAAACATTGATTGTAACCATGATACATGGGCTTCAACCTACAGTTCAGACCAATTGCCTTGTGTATGATCCTCTGTCCTGTGTGACAGTGAATACCAGCATTATCCTCACTCCAATAAGACTTAATTGAATTCCTCAGATTAGGCAAAATTGTAACTAAATTTTGTCAATAAAGATGTTAATAATAATAAATCTCTGACCCACCTTAGGACTTTCCCTAAGGTGGAAAAAGTCTACCTACACCACACAACTCTCGACCCCTTCATAGGTTCGGACCACATTCCTGTCTCTCTGTATCCCAAAAAACTTCTATCCTCATTCAAGGCCTCCCACGTTTACCATACAGCAGAGCTGACTGGGCAGCATTCACAGAGCGTGCAAGAGACAGACCTAACATTCACATATGATGGCAAGACGCCCGGGGGTCATTGACACCCAACTACACCTTAGACAAGACAGTCACACATGCGGCGGCTTCAACAAACACTGCTCATCACCCACAGAAGATACTCTATTACTCCATCCATGTGATCCAGGAGACGTATCACACGCTACCAAAACAGATTCATACAAAACCAGCACAGACATGGCCACGTACTTTTCGGCCTCACTATACTCTGCAATCACGTACTCATTAGCCTGGTCGATGATCACCCCTTGCCCTTGACATGCCTAGTAATAATGGCAAAACAGGCACAAAAACAAACTCAAGAATTTTTGTAACTTCATTAACAAAGTCAAGAGAAGCAAGTACACCACTTTCAAACACATTTACTCACAACGACAGAAACTTCATGAACCCGGCAGTCATCCAGGTTTTCCAGCAACACTGTTAGACAAACTTTCACCCAGAGCCAACAGCACTTCGAAACTTTACGGTTAACAACATGGAATACCAGACACGCAGACCAGACAACGTTGGAAGATTGGTGCGCGGCCAGAGATGGAGATGGACGTATAGTGCTTGCGGGCATGCTTTGGTGGCCTGCCCGTTTAAAGCGAGTCTTACAAGATGGGTACGCGTTTGCCTCCCCTGAAGAGATCCACTTCGGCTGGTTTAGCGTTTTCCCGGCCAGTGGACCAAACGCTGGTTGGTCTAGCTTTGGTGGACGTGCTCCATGTCAAGTTGGCCGATCTGATTGATGTGTAGCATCTTCAGGATCATTGAGAGGTGGCTGAATTTCACCGTCAAGTTGTGTTTCAAGAGTTCCTCGATCGGTGTGAGAGGCGTTATTTCCCTCTGCCTGATGGGGCGGGAACCATTCAGGGTAGTTAACCTGAGTGTGACTGACTTACGTGGCGGTGCATGGCGCGCCGTTTGAACTGTTGGATGAGCTGTTAGACCAGGCGGTTTGAGAAAGTGCCTGAGTGTCCGGTGAAACAAGATCACAACCGCCCACTGTGCGGGGATGCTTGATGACACCCGGACTTTGACGTTGTCCCTGGCGTGAAGTGTTCCTTCTGCGTTGTCCCTGATAGGGTTTACAATTGGATGTTTGTAAAGAAGTCAGCCCCGTCCATGTTATCGTTGTGGTCAGTAAGGTCACCTGGGGGCTGCACTGCGTCGTGGTCGCGGCTGACTGTGTGAATATATTCAAGAAGGGGGATTTTCCAGTTATGCTGACACAGGACGAGTTGGTGGGGGTGGCTGGGGATGTTATTCTACCTCCTGTTATGATCCCAGGTAGCTGAAAAATGAGTCTCCCTTGAGAGTTATTCTGCAAGACCTGACCTAAATAAGAGGTGAAAGAAATATAGACATGGAGGTACATACGTAAAATAATTGGTTAGATTTGATAAATAGTTTAAGAGTATGGGCAGTGATCAAGAATATAAGTTGCGACGGAAAAGTGTTGGAGTGTTGATGTTCGGCAGTCCTCCAATGGCAGGTGTCAAAGCCTGGTCACACTTGAAACAAAAATATAGACTGCTTGCCTGTTGTCTGTGATAAGTTAGAGGGAGGAACACGTAAAACACAAAATATGAACAATGAAACTTTAATATATTTACTTTAAACGTAAATGAAAATAAAGACAAATCTCGGGAAGTTAAATTACAGTTAAATAATAAAGAAAATGTAAGGACAATGTGAAATACAAAACACAATGTTAAAATGGTGCTGAGAATATCGGCTATGGCTGAAACCTCCCTTCAGTATACGAACTAATGAGCTAGTATGCCAGAGAGAGATGTCATCCGTAAGAGCACAAGGAATATTCTGGAATGGATAGCTGGGCCGGCTCCGACGTCGATTCTTGTAGAGGGCGCTGAGGTGCTGTGTGCAGGTGCGCGGCTGGCGAGTCGCCAATCAGAGGCAGGCAAGCTGGTGAAGGGTAGTTAGCTGGTTTGATGACGAGCCGGCGCGTGGAGGGTGTGTGGAGTAGGGGGATCTTGAATACGTTTTGCCACCTGGTCAAAACGTTTTGTGCTACTGGTGACGTATTTTGAATGTAGCATCTTATACTATTGTGTCTTTGGCGTAACTTAAAGTAGGGAAGAGCAGGCTCAATCTCTCTTGAAAGAGATTATCGTCACAAAGTAAATGACTTGACATGAGATGTGGAGAGTTTGCTGGAGGTGTGAGGCTCGCTTGAGAGGAGCTTGAGCTCACTTGAGCACCAGACATCGTGAGGGGAAGTTGCACTCCTTTGAGCTCCTGTCAGAGAGGAACCCCTAGTTGATATACCTTCAAGAGGAAGGAAGCGTGAAGACGTTTCAGCTGTGGAATCGAGCTGGGAACGTGTGGTCTCAAGTCACGGACGGCAAGAAGAGTTGTGAAGCCGCCCAGAGACATTTTCATGGGCCATGGGAGCGCCCTGGTCAGGCACCATCGATAGGGAGAGCGCCCTGCAGGAGACCTTATTGTGGTAAGCCCAAATTTAACTAGTTAATAGTGATTGTTTGTATTTGATTGTGTGCCCAGCGATCATAGTAATTGTTTGTGAGTACATTAGGCATGTTTTGATGAGGCAGAAGGCCAAAATAAGAGAGTAAAGATGGAGGAACGTCTCGGAGGGCAGAGCGACATTTATCCACTCCAACCACTCGGGGGCGACTGAGTGAGAGAGCCGCCCGGGAAGCGGAAGGCTCCCAGGGAGGGCAGAAAATGGACCAGCCCAAACGTGGGAGAGTCACCTCACAGCATGTAGAAAGCAGGGAGATGTTAAGTGAAACATTTATTGTGAACTTTATGTTAGTTATATGTTTGTAGAGGAACATTTTTACTGGCATGTAAATGGGTTGCAGGTTTGTCTGGGGAAGGATTTGCTGAGAACTTCAAAGCCAGCAGAGAGGGGGGTAGTTGATGAGACTCCAAGGTTGTGGAAGGCACTGAGCTCTGTGGAAGAGCAGCCATACAGTGAGGAGCAGGACCTTAAGCTGTGAGAAGAGGAGCAATGGAATGAAGTTTCACATGCTTCTGTAATTCCAGTGGTGAAGCACCATTGTTGCTCAAGGAAGAATTCATGGTGTAGCAGCCGGGAGAGCTGCGGAGGACCCTGGTAGATGATTCTAGGAAAACCTGAAGATGTCAGGATAGTGAACTTCCAGATGTGGAAAAGAAGTTCTTATTACCTACTTGTAGGGATTTGGTAGAGTGTTTGGTTGTCATTAGCGTGCAAGACGCAGTGAAAGGTGCGTGATTGGTTACCATTTTTGTGCCAAGGAGTATTTATACTGAAGTATAGAGTTACAACCGTAGGCTGGATTACCTGCAGCGACATACATGTGAGTTCTAGGACTGATAGGGTGATTGATTGATCATTGTTGTTTATCAAGGAATATTTATGCTGATATTTATGTTATTGCAGTTATAGGCTGGTTTTTCCTTGTATATATATATATATATATATATATATATATATATATATATATATATATATATATATATATATATATATATATATATATATATATATATATATATATATATATATATATATATATATATTATTAAATATGACCGAAAAAGTAAGATAAATAATTCTAACACGAATTTTCTCAATCTTTCGTACATTTCTTTTCACTGTTGGAGGTAAATCAAAAATCAATTCTCCAAAATTCATTTTTATTTCTAGTCTGACGCGACACGAGCGCGTTTCGTAAAACTTATTACATTTTCAAAGACTTTAGTTTACAAATACACAACTGAATAGAACTTACGCATCTCCGATTTTATATCTACATTTGAGTGAGGTGGATGGGGTGAGGTGGCATTAATTTCATCAACACAAGACAGAACAAGAGGTGGCATTAATTGGGTATTAATTTCATCAACACAAGACAGAACACGAAACAATGGGTATTGAATAGAAGTGTTTGTAGAAAGCCTATTGGTCCATATTTCTTGATGCTTCTATATTGGAGCGGAGTCTTGAGGTGGGTAGAATATAGTTGTGCATTAATTGGCTGTTGATTGCTGGTGTTGACTTCTTGATGTGTAGTGCCTCGCAAACGTCAAGCCGCCTGCTATCGCTGTATCTATCGATGATTTCTGTGTTGTTTACTAGGATTTCTCTGGCGATGGTTTGGTTGTGGGAAGAGATTATATGTTCCTTAATGGAGCCCTGTTGCTTATGCATCGTTAAACGCCTAGAAAGAGATGTTGTTGTCTTGCCTATATACTGGGTTTTTTGGAGCTTACAGTCCCCAAGAGGGCATTTGAAGGCATAGACGACGTTAGTCTCTTTTAAAGCGTTCTGTTTTGTGTCTGGAGAGTTTCTCATGAGTAGGCTGGCCGTTTTTCTGGTTTTATAGTAAATCGTCAGTTGTATCCTCTGATTTTTGTCTGTAGGGATAACGTTTCTTTTAACAATATCTTTCAGGACCCTTTCCTCCGTTTTATGAGCTGTGGAAAAGAAGTTCCTGTAAAATAGTCTAATAGGGGGTATAGGTGTTGTGTTAGTTGTCTCTTCAGAGGTTGCATGGCGTTTCGCAACGTGTTTGTTTGTTACTTTGCGTTTGGTGCTTCGTATGCTTGTTTGTGTGCTGGCCGAATGCTTTTCATGTGTTTACGTTCACTGCCTTTGTGCTTCTGGTCCCCCTCCTGTTTCTGTGGGCCTACTGTGTGAGAAAGTGTCCGGCAGCCAGGTTTTGGGGTGGCTCCCCCTCCATGCTTGTATTGATTGTCCTTGGTGTGTGTGTTGTGTCATGGGTTCAGTAGGTTTTTCTTGTATGCTGTCAGGTCTAGTAGGTCAGGTCTTGTGTCATGCCTTTCATTTGTACCGTATTCCCTTATATTGTACCGTTTAGTTGTGAGTATGTATGTTTGTGGCTGCAGGCTTCCCCATCATTGCCTTCATGTAATCACTTTGGTGAGTGGTAACGGCCTCCGCTTGTTGGAGTCCGCTGTGTGAGTACTTGTGTGTTATGTATTTCAATATTTCTGTTCTCTACTGCTGGTGTTCCGTACTTGCAGTACCTCATCGGTATTCCACTTGTGTGGATAGTGTACGTATGGTGGACGTCTCTGCGCTGTTCTGGGTATTTACGTCGTTTATGTATCTTTTTTCACGTGTGTGTGTGTTCCCTATTTCTGTGTTGTTATGTTCCCATTATGTTCCCTTTATGGGTGCTTGGGGTTGTATCCTGGTGCATGTGTGTGTCTTATGCTGATGTTTGTATATTTATGTATTGGTTTGGTGTATTGTTTGTTTGTTTGGCGCTCTGTTGTTGGTTATGTTTCCTGTAGCATTCGCCTCTGTTATGGTACTTCGGTGCCATGCCTTTTATTTATATGTATATGTTGTTTTATAATAAAGGAAACCCAAAAAGACAACTCCGCCACTTTGATACAAACCTCATTGATTCTGAAACAGTACTTGCGACACTGCTGACACCAAGAGAGGTCAAGATGATACAACTGAGCACCAGTAGGGAAACTGACAACGTAGAGGACCCCCCTCAATCGGTGGAAATGGATGACAGATGGATGAGTGTGATGGATGAGCATGATTAATCGCCCGCAAATCGTGAAGAGGCGTGCGTGAGCCGTGTGTGGGTGTACCGTTACCACGAGGTTCGCACCAACGAGGGATCACCTCCATTCTGAGAATGGGAAGATAGATGGATGAAGGGTGACTGCGGCGGATGAATGTAATCAATATTTATTTATTTATTAATTTATATATATACAAGAAGGTACATTGGGTTTGTGAGAATACATTGGATAGTGCAGTATTTACACTCTTGTAAAGCCACTAGTACGTGCAGCGTTTCGGGCAGGTCCTTAATCTAGCAGATAATTTTAAGTAGGTAATTTCTATCAGAATTGATAAATGATAAAGATACATTGCAAGAGGAAAATGAGATGAGAGAGCTTAGTAAGTATATTAAAGCATATTGTTATATTAAAGCTCTGATTGATTACATTGACAACTTGATTAGTAATTTAAACAAGATTAATAGACACCATACAGCAGGTTGACAGCACATATAAGACAGCAATGATCACAATGGTAAAGATGTTCATATTGGGTACATAAAGATTGGGAGACTGGGTAGCAAAAGATACAGATAAACAAGATTTATAAACACCATACAGCAGATTGGCAGCACATAAGAAGACAGCAATGATCACAATGGTAAAGATGTTCAAATTGGGATCATAAAGATTGGGAGATTGGGTAGCAATAGATACAGTGCAATTTTAAGGCAAAAAGTGAAAAACTATGAAGATGAAATTAGGTACTTTTTAGTGTTGATTTTGAATGATGTAAAAGTTGGACAGCTTTTCAATTCAGTAGGGAGTGAGTTCCATAAACTGGGTCCCTTTATTTGCATAGAGTGTTTACACAGATTAAGTTTAACTCTTGGGATATCAAAGAGATATTTATTTCTGGTGTGGTGATAATGGGTCCTATTACATCTGTCCAGGAAGAGTTTCAGAGCAGGATTTGCATTTAAGAACAGTTTTTTGTAACGGTAGTTGACACAAGAGAATTTATGGAGTGAGATTATGTTTAGCACGTTTAGGGAGTTAAACAAGGGGGCTGTGTGTTGTCTGAAAGCAGAATTTGATATTATTCTGATAGCAGATTTTTGCTGGGTGATGATGGACTTGAGGTGGTTCGCAGTGGTTGAACCCCATGCACAGATACCATAGTTGAGATAGGGATAGATTAGTGCATAATATAGAGAGATGAGAGCAGAGTTAGGTACATAATATCTGATTTTGGAGAGTATACCAACTGTTTTAGATACTTTCTTAGTTATGTGTTGTATGTGGGTACTGAAGTTGAGTCTCTTGTCTAGGAATAGGCCAAGAAACTTTCCATCATTTTTATTGCTAATGTTTACATTGTCTTTCTGAAGCTGAATGGCATTTGTAGATTTGCTTCCAAATAGGATGTAGTAGGTCTTTTCTGTGTTAAGTGTTAGTTTGTTGGTTGACATCCATAAGTGTACTTTTTTTAGTTCATTATTAACAACATCATTTAGTGTATGTGGGTTGGGGTTGGAGTAGATGAGGGTAGTATCATCAGCAAACAAAATAGGTTTCAGAATGTTAGAGACATTAGGCAGATCATAGATCTATATAAGAAATAGAAGAGGTCCCAAGATGCTGCCCTGTGGCACTCCAACGGTTATTGGTAGAATGGGAGAGGTTATATTATTGATGGCTACACATTGGTGTCTATCACTAAGATAGGATTGGATATAGTCCAGTGAATGGCCTCGGATTCCATAATGATGGAGTTTACATAAGAGGTAATTGTGATTAACAGTATCAAAGGCCTTTTTCAGGTCAATGAAGAGTCTAATCGGAAACTCATTTTTATCAAGGGCTGAGTAAATTATATCAAGGAGACTAATAATTGCATCGTTGGTACTCTTTTGAGAGCGGAAGCCAAACTGACAGGGGCTAAGAATGTCGAATTTTACGAGATAGGAGTAGAGCTGTTTGTAGATAATTTTTTCAAATATTTTTGATAGTATGGGTAGGTTCGGTATTGGTCTATAGTTGTTTATGTCTGCCGGATTACCTTCTTTATGAACTGGCGTTACTCTTGCTTTTTTAAGGATATCGGGGAAGGTATGACACTCAAGGGATTTGTTGAACAGCAGAGCTATAGGTGGCGCAAGGGCATGGGAGGCGCTCTTGTATACAATGGATGGGATTTCACTGATGTTCCCAGCTTTGGTTTTTAGTGAGTGTATGATGGACACAACATCTGTCGGGCTGACTGGTGAAAGGAGAAGAGAGTTTGGATAGCTGCCTGAGAGATATGTGTTGATATATGTCTGAGTCTGTGGGATTTTACTTGCAAGGTTAGCACCAATCGATGAAAAGAAGCTATTAAATTCATTCGCCATTTCTAAGTCAGATGACGGTGTAAGGCCATCCTTAGAGAGTGTTATCTGGTTGTGGGAGTGTTGTTTAGTTCCTAGGATATCAGAGATGGTATTCCATGTGCTTTTCATGTTGCCTTTTGCTTCTTTGAATCTAGTCTCATAATATGGAAGTTTTGCTTTTCTTATGATACTGGTAAGCACTGATGAGTACCTTTTAACTACTTCCTTTGAAACTAAGCCACTCCTAAATTTCTTTTCATATTCATGTTTTTTGTTGATTGATTGGTATTAGGAAATCTATAGATGGCACCGATAGTCAGGGAGGATTTAAGGGATTTACTGGAGAACTTGGTAAAGGTATATTCACAATAGTCATCTCTATCACTAATAACACTATTGCAAATGAAGGTATCTTTGTAATATATTGCTGTACCACCACCTTTTTTATTAGGCCTGCAGTTATGAATGGCTTTATAACCAGCTAAATTGTAGAGTTGGGGTATAGTCATTACTTAGCCAAGTTTCTGTTAAAATGATGAATGATAATTTAGTACCTAGTGCTGTAAGTAGTGCATTTATATCATCAAAATGTTTACCAAGTGACCTAACATTTTGGTTGTAAACTGATACGCTTAAGATTGATTGATTGATAAAGATTAAGCCACCCAAAAGGTGGCACGGGCATGAATAGCCCGTAAGTGGTGGCCCTTTTGAGCCATTACCAGTATCAAGAGCTGATACTGGAGATCTGTGGAGGTGCGACTGCTCCCTGCATGACGGGAGATGTCTCCCGTGAGCGCTTAAGGTAGCCCGGGGTCACATATAGCCGTGCCTGACACCACCCGCGCTCCTCGGAGATTAACGAGGTAGAGGACCCTCTCCATCGGCAGAGATGGATGAGTGTGATTAATCACCCACAAATCATGAAGGTGCACGTGCATGTGCGTGCACGCATGACCCGAGTGTTGGTGTCTGGTTACTCCTCCATCGGTTGAGATGGACAACAGATGGATGAATGTGACGGGTGAGCTTGATTAATCACCCACAAATCTTGAAGGCACACGCGACCCAGGTGTGGGTTTCCGCATTCCCCTCCCCCTCTTGATGCAAGATAATGTTAGGGTTAACTAATGTATTTTAAATTAGCTCTTGGACCAGTGTTACTAGTAGTAGGGATGACTATCCAGCATCCCTTTTTTATTTTCGGGGAAAGAGGACGCTGGATAGTCAGGGGTTCCAGGTAAATTAGGGAAGAGGACGCTGGATCGTCATGGTTTTCAGGTAAATTTGTACAGTCACAGATTTGGAATTAAGGAATTCGTATGAGAAAAATAATTTCTGAGATTTTAGAAGTTTGTTAAAAGTTCTTATGATGAAAATAAGTTCATAGACGTTTGTTAATAGTTCTTACGGGTGAAATTCAAATTTCAGAGTTCATACCAAGAATAAACAGATATTTAGGCCTTATACATTTAAGTAGGTTTCTTACATAGAAACTAGTATATGTCTATATAACTGAAGCATTACCATGCCATCCCCCTCCCCCTTCCCTCCCAACCCCCCTGCATCTCATGCTCCTACCTCACATCCCCTTCCCTACTTACCCCTGCATCACCTGTGTTTACTTTACACCGCCAGCCACACGCCCTGGGTCAAGTCACCTCCGTAATCTTATCTTATCTTATCATTGTGTCTCCGTAATATCTGGACTGTCCCTCTCCTGCATATTGTTCATTCATAATTCCATACATCGTAATGTTTGCTCCTTTTCATTAAACCAGTCAGTTTTACACACAAATCAACCGAGGCGTCTCAATGTAACCTTTAATACTTAAGTTGACCCAAGGCTACCTAAGCCGCCCCAGGCTACCTGCCCCGAGGCTTTCAACATCTGATTACCGGCCCGCCGTCCGCTAGTCATTGTCGGCGTTCACCACCGTATTAATTTATATATATATATACATTAGGCATTAATAAACATATTTATTGTATTTATATTTTATTTAGTCATCTAATGTTAGGTTACTCAATTCATAATAAACAAGTCATTTATGCTTAAGTTAACAGAATCTCCCTCTTCAATCCACTTGTATAATATCCGTCCTATCACTCCTCATCTCTATAAAGAATGACAGTTTAGATAACGTTTACACATGTAGCCACTACCTCCATCCCTATCTCACAAAACAGGTGTCATCTCTGTAATCTTACATTATCTTAGCGTCACCGCAACACCCGTTCCTACCTCGCACCTCTCATCACCTGCCGCGGATCTCACTCCCGCGTCACCTACACCAACCCCCACCAAACGCGGCCGCCATCTTACCGCCACAATCTTATCTTGACCAAGCCTCTATACCTGATACCTTACTCTCCCTATTCATTATCATTAATATTGTTCTTTCATAAATCCGTACAGCTATATAGACTTCATAATGCTAGTTCCTTTACATTAAACAAGACAGTTTGCTCAAATTAACCGAGTCAATTACCAAGCTCCAGCTCTTGTCCCCGCATTAGTTCCCTCGCACATCTTTGTTATTAACCCATTATTTTTTCATGAAATTTAAACCTGCCATACTTCTAACTGAGTAAGTAAAGATAACACATTTACCAAACTCTAGCTCTTGTCCTCTGCCTTAGCTCTCTCTCGTATCTTCTTTATTACCTAATCAATTTCCCTGAAATTTCAACCCCCGTGTATTTCAGACGCAGTAATTAAGATCAAGTCAGTTACCGAGCTCAGGCTCTTGTCCCCTACCTTACTTCCCTCTCTGTCTTCGCTAATATCCTATCAAATTCCCTGAAATTTATACCCTCTGTATTTCAGACATAGTAAATAGGATCCAAACAATTATCAAACTCTAGCTCTCGTCCCCCACCTTAGTTCATTCGTACAAGTTCTTTAGTAACAGACCAATTTTCCCGAAATTTAAAGCAGACATACTTCAAAACGTAGTAATTCAAATCAAACAGTTAACGAGCTCCAGCTCTCATCCCAGACTTTAGTTCTCTCTCGTATCTTTATAAATAACCCATCAATTTCCCTGAAATTTTTACCATAGTTGTTTCAGACATAGTAAATATGATGTAAACAATTATAAAACTCTAACTCTTGTCCCCCACTTACCTCATTTGTACAAGTTCTTATTATCAGATCAAAATCCCCCATAGATTTAAGATTACTATTTCTATCATAGTAAAAATGTTTATCAGTACATTAACCAAGCTCCAATTCTCATCCTCCGATTTTTAGTTCATCAAATTAGTTCAGATAATTGCTTTCTCCAGTCTATCAAAGTAAACAACATATCCATTAAATACCCTTTCCCCCCCTTTACCTTCTCATCTCTTACCCACCCTTCCCTTAACTCCCAACTTATCAAAACCTTCAATAATCGTATTGTATTCTCATAATGTTCTCTACAAATTCCCCTCATATTCTTCACTTTCATATTGTTCATTCTTTGTATTCCCTACGTTCATTGTCATGTTCCCCACATGTTCACTGTGTTCATCAGCTTTTCTTACATGTTCTCTGCCATGTTCTCTGTCATGTTCCCCATATGTTCACGATTTTTTTTTATTCCCCACATGTTCATCACCTTCACTTACATGTTCTTTATTTTCAATAGTTTTTCATCCATGTTTTCTGCGTTCCCCCTATGTTCACTGTGTTCATTCCCTTACTTAGTCTCAATTTTTTATGTTCTTTGTTTCTTTAAACCAATTGTTTCTTCTATTCACTAACTAGATCTTTGTCAAATAATATCAACAGCATTACAAATCCCTCAACAATTTTAGTCACCAGTTTTATTTGCAAAAACTATGACAAAGTAATTCTCGTAGTCAACTTAATATTTCTTACCAAACACAGTTCTTAAAGAAATCTACCCTTTATTCAGTACCAAATTTACAAAGACAAACTTTTCTTGTAACTTCTTAACTAAAAATTACTTGTCAATCAACAGATAATAGTCAGGATTAATCTCGTTCAACACCGTTCTTAACTAAAATAACCTTTCTTTTAGCTAAAAATTGTCAAAGGAAACTTTCCAACACTGTTCATAACTAACTTTATCCATTGTCAATCAACTAAAAAATAATCACTTTCATCATTTCTTAACTAAACTTATTCCCTAGTCAACAGAAAATAACCGTGTTCATCATGTTTCATTGTCATTTCTTATCTAAAATTATCCGCCAGTCAACAGAAAGAGCCATGTTCATCATGTTTTGTATTTTTGTTTAACTAAAAGCATTCATCAGTCAACTAAAATAGTTACTTTCATCATGATTCCCTGTCATTTCTTAACTGAAATATCACTTCTCTCAACTGAAAATAGTCAAGTGCGGCCTCTTTCCAACACTGTTCTTAACTAAAGTAACCTTTTCACATCGCTAAAAATAGTCATATTCATCATTGTTCCTAACTAAAATTATGCGTCGTTAAGTAAGAAATATAGTCAATGACATTCTTCGAGATAACAACGACACTCTCAAACACTCCAAAAAATTACTCGCATCTTCAAAGTTATTCTCAGAGTCATCAAAAAGTTAATCTCAGTCATCAAATGTTATTCTCTAAGTAGCCTTTCGTTCATCAGAGAAACTTTCTAAGACCTCTTCGTTCATTAAAGTTAATCTCAGAGACATCTAAAGTTATTATCTAAGACATAAAAGTTATTCTCAGAGCTATCAAAATTATTCTCGAAGTAGTCAAATGGTATTTTCACTTACTCAAAAGTTAATCTCGGTCATCAAAATTGTTCTGTAAGATATCTTTGAGACATCAAAGTTACTCTTCAATGCATCAAAAGACACAATCAAAATACTTCTCATGTCCACAAAGTTATTCTCAGACATCTTCGTCCATAAAAGTTATTCTCAGAGACATCAAAGCTATTCTCTAAGACATCAGAGGTAGTTTCTAAGTCACTTTCATTCATCAAACTTATTCTCAGAGATCTCTAAAGTTAATCTCAGTCATCAAAGGTAGTTTCTAAGTAACCATTCGTTCGTCAGAGAAGCTTTCTACGACATCTTCATTCATCATAGTCGTTCTCTAAGTCATCAAAGTTGTTCTCTAAGATAACAAAAGTCATTCTCAGAGACATCAAAGTTATTCCCCGAGCTATCAAAGGTAATCTCTAACTCACTTTCGTTCATCAATGTTGTTCTCGAAGTCACCTTCGTTCATCAAAGAAACTCTCCTTCTTCCATCAAGTTATTCTTTAAGACATCAATGTTGTTCTCTAAGCCACCTCCGTTCATCAAAGAAACTCTCCTTCTTCCATCAAGTTATTCTTTAAGACATCAATGTTGTTCTCAAAGACATCTTCAGTCATAAAAATTTCTCTCCAAATGTAACTAGTTCAGCTTTTCATATGAAACTTACACCTCTGATAAAATATATTTTTCTTAGACACTTTACCTTTAAGTGGTAAATAATAATATAAGAATAAAAATGATATATAAACGGGTTTACTTCTCCTAACTATTTATTTATTATTTATTATTCTGTATAGCGAGAAATGCATGTAAGCTGATAACTTGTGGTGTCATGTGTGTGAGGGGAGGTAGCGGTCGGGTATGGTGGGCGGTATCGCCTCATTTAGCATCAGTTAAGTGACAAACTTTACAGAGGCGAGCCGTCCAGGGGTGCGACATGGAAGACCTCATACCTATGTATGGTGGTGGTATGTGGTATGCCCTGGCGAAGCTCCTATGTTACTAAGTGCCTCGCTCCCTTATTTACTTGAGACACCTTTTAAGATGTAACATGTTTCCCACATTCAGTATAAGAGTGCTGAACATACTGTGTCATTGTCTTGATATGATATTAAAAGTCTATGTTTTCGCTGAGCTACTGTTGCCGACAGTCATCTCGCTAAGGTGGATCAGTGCCATACAGTGCTAATGGTATAAGGTCAACTTGACGAAACTGTAGATCCTACGTCCTAGCAATTTAAGCCGGATATTTCACTAATGGCTCAGCCCGATAGAGAAGCTGTCTATCCCCAAAGCATATTAGAGTCTTCAGAATACTGTTGCTGTTTGACTTACTGATAATAATAATAATATCACGACTAAGATTTTCCACATTAGCCCTTATATATATATATATATATATATATATATATATATATATATATATATATATATATATATATATATATATATATATATATATATATATATATATATATATACATATATATATATATATATATATATATATATATATATATATATATATATATATATATATATATATATATATCGTTTGCGTTTGATATATATATATCGTTTGCGTAGTGCCTCGTTTGCGAGGCACTACACATCAAGAAGTCAACACCAGCAATCAACAGCCAATTATTGCACAACTATATTCTACCCACCTCAAGACTCCGCTCCAATATAGAAGCATCAAGAAATATGGACCAATAGGCTTTCTACAAACACTTCTATTCAATATCCATTGTTTCGTGTTCTGTCTTGTGTTGATGAAATTAATACCCTATTAATACTCTTGTTCTGTCTTGTGTTGATGAAATTAATACCCTATTAATGCCACATCTTGTTCTGTCTTGTGTTAATGCCACATCACCCCTTCCACCTCACTCAAATGTAGATATAAAATCGGAGATGCGTAAGTTCTATTCTCTTCACAGTACAGGGTCAACCAATAGAATGGGTCGACACCTATCAGTATCTAGGAATCATCCTGGACACACACATGAATTTTAATGCTGAGGTCACATACTTGAGAGAGCGAACTGCGGCCCGGACGGCAATCCTCAGGTCGCTAACCTCCCTTTCTGGAGGAGCCAATCTGCAAGTCCTTCGCACATACTATGTACAGGCAGTCAGATCAGTGATCGATTATGCCGCACCTGCACTCACAAATCTATCACACCAACAGTGGAAAAAGCTTGAAGTTGCCCAAAACAATGCTATGAGAGCTGCACTGGCAGCCCCCATGTGGACCAGGCTTGAAACTCTTAGACTGGAGACGGGTTTGCCCTCTCTACAAGAAAGAATATCACAAAGGACAGCTACAATTATCAGTAAGATAATTATTTCTTCTGATCCAATCCCAGTACGGCAGGCTTTGGTGGTTGGACTAGGCCAAAACAATGGAAACTCTTGGGTTGCAAGAGCAGGAAAAGTCCTAAACAGACTATATTTAAAAAACATGATTCTTGATAGAGAGGGTGATCATCCACACCCAAATTACACTCCTTCCGCGCTGTGGGAAGAGCCTACTTTCAAAATAGTAATAGAAAGTCTCCCAATGAAAAAGGCTGCCTATGATCCGACAATCCTAAGGCGCATAATAGAAGAGCAAATGTATAGCATAGCAGTAGCAGGAGCCACCCACATCTTCACAGACGGATCGGTGGACACAGAAAATGAGAGTGCTGGCGCTGCTCTTTGCACGACCAGCGTACAGGCATATTGGAGACTGGGAGGACTAGTATCATCAACCCAAACTGAGCTGTTCGCCATACAACAGGCATTCGCATATGTGATTGCACAAAACACTCAAAATGCAATCATACACACAGACTCAAAAGGTGCACTTCAAATACTAGGACAAAAACAGTGGAAAGATAATGTGGAAATAATTACCACCATTTTGTATCAAGGAGCAGTCGCTAAAGGCAAAGGCCTCAACATAACTTTAAACTGGATCCCATCCCATATTGGAATCCCATTAAATGAAAAAGCTGATGAAATTGCTAAATTGGCAACTCGTCATCCAGTGATGCATAAAACAATTCAACCCAGCCTAGAGAACATAAAAAACATCATGGCCAAAAAACTCTCACATCTCAACAAAGCCTACCTACACCAGAGAATAGCTGAAGGTTCGCCATCTGAAACATGGTATCTTCAGGCAACCAAATTAGAAAGGTTAAATATCCCAAAAGGAATCCACAGGGAAATAGCAGTTAGGCTATATAGACTACGTTTAGGTTACAGATGCAACTGGGAGATTGGTGAACCCCGACAGAGAGAGTGCATCTTCTGCCAAACTGTCACAGAAAAGCCATTACTTCACTATCTTCTGGAATGTGAAGCAACCAATGACCTTAGAAGAGCTTTAAGAGTTCCTGAATCATGCAGTGGCCACCCTGAAGCCATCAACACAGCCACTCTCCTGGTCAACAAAGGTGTCCAGCAGCTGGACACCCTCATAAAGACTGTGAAGCAGTATCCTTCCCCACGATAACAGCTTGATGGTTAAATGCAAACCTCAGAACACTGGGGAAAAAAAAAATTGTACCACTTACGGGCTATTCATGCCCGTGCCACCTCTTGGGTGGCTTAATCTTTATCAATCAATCAATCAGTTCTATTCAGTTGTGTATTTGTGAACTAAAGTCTTTGAAAATGTAATAAGTTTTACGAAACGCGCTCGTGTCGCGTCAGACTAGAAATAAAAATGAATTTTGGAGAATTGATTTTTGATTTACCTCCAACAGTGAAAAGAAATGTACGAAAGATTGAAAAAATTCGTATTAGAATTATTAATCTTACTTTTTCGGTCATATTTAATAATATATATATATATGTATATATATATATATATATATATATATATATATATATATATATATATATATATATATATATATATATATATATATATATATATATATATATATATATATATATATATGTCGTACCTAGTAGCCAGAACGCACTTCTCAGCCTACTATTCAAGGCCCGATTTGCCTAATAAGCCAAGTTTTCATGAATTAATTGTTTTTCGACAACCTAACCTACCTAACCTAACCTAACCTACCTTTTTCGGCTACCTAACCTAACCTAACCAATAGCGATAGGTTAGGTTAGGTTAGGTAGGATTGGTTAGGTTCGGTCATATATCAACGTTAATTTTAACTCCAATAAAATAAAATTAACATCATACATAATGAAATGGGTAGCTTTATCTTTTCATAAGAAAAAAATTAGAGAAAATATATTAATTCAGGAAAACTTGGCTTATTAAGCAAATCGGGCCTTGCATAGTAGGCTCAGAAGTGCGTTCTGGCTACTAGGTACGACATATATATATATATATATATATATATATATATATATATATATATATATATATATATTGTCACAACTCTCCCCCGAAGCCTGCGGTTCTGGAAGAAGTACGTCGTTATGTGGTGGAGTAATGGATGGAGTCGCTTCTACTTCATAAACTCTGGAGAGGGCATCGGCTATGGTGTTGTCAGAACCCTTGATATAGCGGATCTCCAGGTTGAAGTCTTGTAAATACAGAGCCCATCGTAGAAGACGCTGGTTGGTGAATTGGGCTTGATGTAGGAAGCGGAGAGGGTTGTGGTCTGAGAAGATGGTGGTAGACCCGGCGCCTTGTAGGTACGGAGCGAAGTGTTGGAGGTTCAGGACGATGGATAGTAGCTCCTTTTCAATAGTGCTGTAGTTCCTCTGGTGTGGTTTCAGTTTGTAGCTGTAGTAGCTGACAGGTAGAACCTCCTCGCCTCGTTGTTGCATCAGGACACCACCAACGCCGGTACCACTGGCGTCGACATGAAGGACGAAAGGCTTGGTGATATCTGGAGAGGCGAGAATGGGGTTAGAACAGAGGAGGAATTTGAGTTGTTCGAAAGCAACGGTTTGCTGTAGGGTCCAATTATACCGTTGCTTGGGACTGGTTAATAGAATTAGAGGTGTGGCGACTGTACTGAAATTCCTCACAAACCTACGGTAGTAAGAGGCAAGACCAAGGAAGCGCAGGAGCTGCTTCCTGGTGGTAGGCTGTGGATACTGTTGGATGGCTTGAGTGTGCGAGTCTAACGGAGCTATGCTGCCACTCCCAATAACATGACCCAGATAACGCACTTTACCTTTCGCGAAAGTGGACTTGCCCAGGTTGATGGTGAGGCCGGCTGTCAGGAGCTTTGAGAACAGACGTCGCAGCTGGAGCAGATGTTCACTCCAGGAGTTGGAGGCTACGACGATATCGTCCAGGTAGGCGTATGTGTTATCCAAGCCCTGGATGACACGGTTGACAGCTCTTTGAAAGGTGGCCGGGGCATTACATAGTCCGAAAGGAAGGCGTTCATATCTGAAAAGTCCAAAAGGAGTGATGAAGGCAGATATCTCTTTAGCGCGCTCCGTTAGACACACTTAATAGTACCCCTTAAGCAAGTCCACTTGGGACAAGTACTGGGCACTACCAATGGCATCAAGGATGTCATCTATCCTTGGCAAGGGGTAAGCATCCTTGACAGTGACAGAGTTCAGTTTACGATAGTCAGTGCACAACCGCACCTTACCTTGGGGTTTGGGCACCAAGATACAGGGTGAGGCCCAGGGGGACTCACAAGGTGTATCTTGTGAGTCCATATAACTTGTGACGGTAACGCGTTGGTGTTCGGCTGTTTAAGGCTAGGGGTATGGCCTCGTCACATAGTTATAAAAAAAAATAGAAAAAACTGGAACTTCGTCTGTGGTAAGGTAAGGAGAAGACACACAAAACACAAGTAAACTTTAACAATGAAATTTTAATTACGTTAATTAAATCAAAACATGAATAAAATGCACAAACAAATTCTTATAATAAAATCAATCAAAATAATAAGAATAATTAGATGACACAATGAAAAGTTACGTTAAGGCAAAATAACAAGAAGTGCAATACAAAAGTAAATGGGAGGTGCTGGAATATTGGCTTTAAGCCACCACTTCTCTCAGTACACGCTAGCGTCTAGCCGGGAGGAGTGGTGACAACGAGAGCACTGAACATTCTGAAGTCCGAGGTTGGGGCGACCCCAGACATCAAGTAGTATGGGGGGGCGAGTGCAGGTGCAGCCAGACCGGCGACCAATCAGCGGAGCCGGCAGCGATCAACATGTAGTTTGGTGGTTTGGGTCCGAACAGGTGGCTGGCTGCATACGTTTTGCTCACCCTGGCAAGCCTTGCTGGTGTTGTTGTCATTGTTGGACATGTCTTCCATAGTCGTTTTATATCATTTCAACGACGGGTTTGTGGAGGGAAGAGCAGGCTCAATCTCTTGAAGGAGATTATTGTCACAACTCTCCCCCGAAGCCTGCGGTTCTGGAAGAAGTACGTCGTTATGTGGTGGAGTAATGGATGGAGTCGCTTCTACTTCATAAACTCTGGAGAGATCAGGGGCTAAGATGTTGTCAGACCCTTGGTATAGCGTGTCTCCAGGTTGAATTTCTGCAGTTAGCAAGCCCATAGTAGAAGACGTTGAGATGAGAAGGGGGCGTGCTGCAGGAGGTGTAGGGTGGTGTGGTCCGTGTTGATGGTGGACCGAGCATTTTTCAGGGGTGGAGTGAAGTGCTGAAGCTTCAGGATGAGGAAGAGTAGCTCCTTGCCAATTGTTCCGTCGTTCCTTGTAGCAGTAGTCGCTGACAGGTGTATTCTTCTCGCCTCGTTGCTGCATCACGACACCACCATCGTCGGTACCATTGGCGTCGACATGGAGGATGAAGGGCTTATCTGACGAGGTGAGAGTGGAATTAGAAGAGGGCATAGGAGCACGATTATTATCCTGAAAGCATTTGGGAAGATCATTAAGGATTTCGGAATTAGAAAGCGCCGACTCCTTGTCAGTGCTTTCGGGAGAAGAAGCTGGGAAGGTCTCACTGTGGATGTAGGGTTCTGTGAATGTGGAATAGTTAGTCAAGACAGTGGGAGGAGTACCATTATATTGCTTCAAGAGGTTGACGTGGCACAGCTGGGTCTTCCGCCGCCTATCTGGAGTCTCTATGACGTAAGTGTTGTTGTTTCTGCACTCTTTGACGCAGTAGGGTCCTGAAAATCTGTTTTGTAAAGGTGAACCTGGGATAGGGAAATAGGCAAGGACGAAGTCTCCCGGCTTGAATTTTCTTACTTTGCTGGTCTGGTCGTAATGAGTCTTCATTCTCACCTGGGCTTTCAATAGATTATCATGGGCAAAGCGGTGGACTCTCTCTAGAATGTGTTGAAGGTTTTGAAGAAACTGGGGCACATTCTGATGCTCACTGAAGGTGGCATCTCTGAGAGAGTCTTTGAAAGCCTTAAGGGGAGTACGGCACTTACGGCCGTAGAGCATCTCATAAGGAGATACTCCTAGGGACTCATTGGGGAGACTTCTGAAAATACACATTATTAGGTCAATCTGCTTATCCCAATCCTTTGAGGTTTCACTACAAAACTTTTTCAAGAGTGCTTTGATGGTCTGATGACTACGTTCAAGAGAACCCTGTGAAGCAGGATGATAGGGGCTGGACAATACCTGTTTGATGTTGAACTCCTCCAGTGTCCTTTTGAAGAGATCACTGGTAAAGTTGGTGCCACAGTCACTTTGAATCTCCCTGGGAAATCCGTATTGAGTGAAGATCTTCAATAGATGTTTGATAACCGTAGCAGCCGTGATGTTCTTCACTGGAACTGCTATGGGAAATCTGGTGGTAGGACACAGGATGGTTAGGATGTAGGCGTTACCTGAACTGGTCCGAGGTAAAGGACGAACACAGTCTATTATGAGTCTGTGGAAAGGTTCCGCAGGCACCTGTATGGGAATCAGTGGTGCTCTGGGAATGGAGACGTTCGGTTTGCCTGCCATCTGACATGTATGACACTGTTTTACGTACTGTTTGACGTTATTTACCATACCTGGCCAGTAGTAGTCTTGAATCCCATGGTAAGTCTTAGGTAAGGCCTCGTCACATAGTTATAAAAAAAAAATAGAAAACTGGAACTTCGTCTGTGGTAAGGTAAGGAGAAGACACACAAAACACAAGTAAATTTTAACAATGAAATTTTAATTACGTTAAATAAATCAAAACATGAAAAAATGGACAAACAAATTCTTATAATAAAATCAATCAAAATAATAAGAATAATTAGATGACACAATGAAAAGTTACGTTAAGGCAAAATAACAAGAAGTGCAATACAAAAGTAAATGGGAGGTGCTGGAATATTGGCTTTAAGCCACCACTTCTCTCAGTACACGCTAACGTCTAGCCGGGAGAAGTGTTAACTGTGGAAGCACTGAATATTCTGAGGTAGGAGGTTGGGGCGACCCCAGACATCAAGTAGTATGGGGGGGCGAGTGCAGGTGCAGCCAGACCGGCGACCAATCAGCGGAGCCGGTAGCGATCAACATGTAGTTTGGTGGTTTGAGTCCGAACAGGTGGCTGGCTGCATCCGTTTTGCTCACCCTGGCAAGCCTTGCTGGTGTTGTTGTTGTTGTTGGACATGTCTTCCATAGTCGTTTTATATAATTTCAACGACGTGTTTGTGGAGGGAAGAGCAGGCTCAATCTCTTGAAGGAGATTATTGTCACAACTCTCCCCCGAAGCCTGCGGTTCTGGAAGAAGTACGTCGTTATGTGGTGGAGTAATGGATGGAGTCGCTTCTACTTCATAAACTCTGGAGAGGGCATCGGCTATGGTGTTGTCAGAACCCTTGATATAGCGGATCTCCAGGTTGAAGTCTTGTAAATACAGAGCCCATCGTAGAAGACGCTGGTTGGTGAATTGGGCTTGATGTAGGAAGCGGAGAGGGTTGTGGTCTGAGAAGATGGTGGTAGACCCGGCGCCTTGTAGGTACGGAGCGAAGTGTTGGAGGTTCAGGACGATGGATAGTAGCTCCTTTTCAATAGTGCTGTAGTTCCTCTGGTGTGGTTTCAGTTTGTAGCTGTAGTAGCTGACAGGTAGAACCTCCTCGCCTCGTTGTTGCATCAGGACACCACCAACGCCGGTACCACTGGCGTCGACATGAAGGACGAAAGGCTTGGTGATATCTGGAGAGGCGAGAATGGGGTTAGAACAGAGGAGGAATTTGAGTTGTTCGAAAGCAACGGTTTGCTGTAGGGTCCAATTATACCGTTGCTTGGGACTGGTTAATAGAATTAGAGGTGTGGCGACTGTACTGAAATTCCTCACAAACCTACGGTAGTAAGAGGCAAGACCAAGGAAGCGCAGGAGCTGCTTCCTGGTGGTAGGCTGTGGATACTGTTGGATGGCTTGAGTGTGCGAGTCTAACGGAGCTATGCTGCCACTCCCAATAACATGACCCAGATAACGCACTTTACCTTTCGCGAAAGTGGACTTGCCCAGGTTGATGGTGAGGCCGGCTGTCAGGAGCTTTGAGAACAGACGTCGCAGCTGGAGCAGATGTTCACTCCAGGAGTTGGAGGCTACGACGATATCGTCCAGGTAGGCGTATGTGTTATCCAAGCCCTGGATGACACGGTTGACAGCTCTTTGAAAGGTGGCCGGGGCATTACATAGTCCGAAAGGAAGGCGTTCATATCTGAAAAGTCCAAAAGGAGTGATGAAGGCAGATATCTCTTTAGCGCGCTCCGTTAGACACACTTAATAGTACCCCTTAAGCAAGTCCACTTGGGACAAGTACTGGGCACTACCAATGGCATCAAGGATGTCATCTATCCTTGGCAAGGGGTAAGCATCCTTGACAGTGACAGAGTTCAGTTTACGATAGTCAGTGCACAACCGCACCTTACCTTGGGGTTTGGGCACCAAGATACAGGGTGAGGCCCAGGGGGACTCACAAGGTGTATCTTGTGAGTCCATATAACTTGTGACGGTAACGCGTTGGTGTTCGGCTGTTTAAGGCTAGGGGTATGGCCTCGTCACATAGTTATAAAAAAAAATAGAAAAAACTGGAACTTCGTCTGTGGTAAGGTAAGGAGAAGACACACAAAACACAAGTAAACTTTAACAATGAAATTTTAATTACGTTAATTAAATCAAAACATGAATAAAATGCACAAACAAATTCTTATAATAAAATCAATCAAAATAATAAGAATAATTAGATGACACAATGAAAAGTTACGTTAAGGCAAAATAACAAGAAGTGCAATACAAAAGTAAATGGGAGGTGCTGGAATATTGGCTTTAAGCCACCACTTCTCTCAGTACACGCTAGCGTCTAGCCGGGAGGAGTGGTGACAACGAGAGCACTGAACATTCTGAAGTCCGAGGTTGGGGCGACCCCAGACATCAAGTAGTATGGGGGGGCGAGTGCAGGTGCAGCCAGACCGGCGACCAATCAGCGGAGCCGGCAGCGATCAACATGTAGTTTGGTGGTTTGGGTCCGAACAGGTGGCTGGCTGCATACGTTTTGCTCACCCTGGCAAGCCTTGCTGGTGTTGTTGTCATTGTTGGACATGTCTTCCATAGTCGTTTTATATCATTTCAACGACGGGTTTGTGGAGGGAAGAGCAGGCTCAATCTCTTGAAGGAGATTATTGTCACAACTCTCCCCCGAAGCCTGCGGTTCTGGAAGAAGTACGTCGTTATGTGGTGGAGTAATGGATGGAGTCGCTTCTACTTCATAAACTCTGGAGAGATCAGGGGCTAAGATGTTGTCAGACCCTTGGTATAGCGTGTCTCCAGGTTGAATTTCTGCAGTTAGCAAGCCCATAGTAGAAGACGTTGAGATGAGAAGGGGGCGTGCTGCAGGAGGTGTAGGGTGGTGTGGTCCGTGTTGATGGTGGACCGAGCATTTTTCAGGGGTGGAGTGAAGTGCTGAAGCTTCAGGATGAGGAAGAGTAGCTCCTTGCCAATTGTTCCGTCGTTCCTTGTAGCAGTAGTCGCTGACAGGTGTATTCTTCTCGCCTCGTTGCTGCATCACGACACCACCATCGTCGGTACCATTGGCGTCGACATGGAGGATGAAGGGCTTATCTGACGAGGTGAGAGTGGAATTAGAAGAGGGCATAGGAGCACGATTATTATCCTGAAAGCATTTGGGAAGATCATTAAGGATTTCGGAATTAGAAAGCGCCGACTCCTTGTCAGTGCTTTCGGGAGAAGAAGCTGGGAAGGTCTCACTGTGGATGTAGGGTTCTGTGAATGTGGAATAGTTAGTCAAGACAGTGGGAGGAGTACCATTATATTGCTTCAAGAGGTTGACGTGGCACAGCTGGGTCTTCCGCCGCCTATCTGGAGTCTCTATGACGTAAGTGTTGTTGTTTCTGCACTCTTTGACGCAGTAGGGTCCTGAAAATCTGTTTTGTAAAGGTGAACCTGGGATAGGGAAATAGGCAAGGACGAAGTCTCCCGGCTTGAATTTTCTTACTTTGCTGGTCTGGTCGTAATGAGTCTTCATTCTCACCTGGGCTTTCAATAGATTATCATGGGCAAAGCGGTGGACTCTCTCTAGAATGTGTTGAAGGTTTTGAAGAAACTGGGGCACATTCTGATGCTCACTGAAGGTGGCATCTCTGAGAGAGTCTTTGAAAGCCTTAAGGGGAGTACGGCACTTACGGCCGTAGAGCATCTCATAAGGAGATACTCCTAGGGACTCATTGGGGAGACTTCTGAAAATACACATTATTAGGTCAATCTGCTTATCCCAATCCTTTGAGGTTTCACTACAAAACTTTTTCAAGAGTGCTTTGATGGTCTGATGACTACGTTCAAGAGAACCCTGTGAAGCAGGATGATAGGGGCTGGACAATACCTGTTTGATGTTGAACTCCTCCAGTGTCCTTTTGAAGAGATCACTGGTAAAGTTGGTGCCACAGTCACTTTGAATCTCCCTGGGAAATCCGTATTGAGTGAAGATCTTCAATAGATGTTTGATAACCGTAGCAGCCGTGATGTTCTTCACTGGAACTGCTATGGGAAATCTGGTGGTAGGACACAGGATGGTTAGGATGTAGGCGTTACCTGAACTGGTCCGAGGTAAAGGACCAACACAGTCTATTATGAGTCTGTGGAAAGGTTCCGCAGGCACCTGTATGGGAATCAGTGGTGCTCTGGGAATGGAGACGTTCGGTTTGCCTGCCATCTGACATGTATGACACTGTTTTACGTACTGTTTGACGTTATTTACCATACCTGGCCAGTAGTAGTCTTGAATCCCATGGTAAGTCTTAGGTAAGGCCTCGTCACATAGTTATAAAAAAAAAATAGAAAACTGGAACTTCGTCTGTGGTAAGGTAAGGAGAAGACACACAAAACACAAGTAAATTTTAACAATGAAATTTTAATTACGTTAAATAAATCAAAACATGAAAAAATGGACAAACAAATTCTTATAATAAAATCAATCAAAATAATAAGAATAATTAGATGACACAATGAAAAGTTACGTTAAGGCAAAATAACAAGAAGTGCAATACAAAAGTAAATGGGAGGTGCTGGAATATTGGCTTTAAGCCACCACTTCTCTCAGTACACGCTAACGTCTAGCCGGGAGAAGTGTTAACTGTGGAAGCACTGAATATTCTGAGGTAGGAGGTTGGGGCGACCCCAGACATCAAGTAGTATGGGGGGGCGAGTGCAGGTGCAGCCAGACCGGCGACCAATCAGCGGAGCCGGTAGCGATCAACATGTAGTTTGGTGGTTTGAGTCCGAACAGGTGGCTGGCTGCATCCGTTTTGCTCACCCTGGCAAGCCTTGCTGGTGTTGTTGTTGTTGTTGGACATGTCTTCCATAGTCGTTTTATATAATTTCAACGACGTGTTTGTGGAGGGAAGAGCAGGCTCAATCTCTTGAAGGAGATTATTGTCACAACTCTCCCCCGAAGCCTGCGGTTCTGGAAGAAGTACGTCGTTATGTGGTGGAGTAATGGATGGAGTCGCTTCTACTTCATAAACTCTGGAGAGGGCATCGGCTATGGTGTTGTCAGAACCCTTGATATAGCGGATCTCCAGGTTGAAGTCTTGTAAATACAGAGCCCATCGTAGAAGACGCTGGTTGGTGAATTGGGCTTGATGTAGGAAGCGGAGAGGGTTGTGGT
Source organism: Procambarus clarkii (assembly GCF_040958095.1). Classification (NCBI taxonomy): domain Eukaryota; kingdom Metazoa; phylum Arthropoda; class Malacostraca; order Decapoda; family Cambaridae; genus Procambarus; species Procambarus clarkii. The sequence goes on along the minus strand of NC_091161.1, from coordinate 22,640,912 downwards.
CTGAGAAGATGGTGGTAGACCCGGCGCCTTGTAGGTACGGAGCGAAGTGTTGGAGGTTCAGGACGATGGATAGTAGCTCCTTTTCAATAGTGCTGTAGTTCCTCTGGTGTGGTTTCAGTTTGTAGCTGTAGTAGCTGACAGGTAGAACCTCCTCGCCTCGTTGTTGCATCAGGACACCACCAACGCCGGTACCACTGGCGTCGACATGAAGGACGAAAGGCTTGGTGATATCTGGAGAGGCGAGAATGGGGTTAGAACAGAGGAGGAATTTGAGTTGTTCGAAAGCAACGGTTTGCTGTAGGGTCCAATTATACCGTTGCTTGGGACTGGTTAATAGAATTAGAGGTGTGGCGACTGTACTGAAATTCCTCACAAACCTACGGTAGTAAGAGGCAAGACCAAGGAAGCGCAGGAGCTGCTTCCTGGTGGTAGGCTGTGGATACTGTTGGATGGCTTGAGTGTGCGAGTCTAACGGAGCTATGCTGCCACTCCCAATAACATGACCCAGATAACGCACTTTACCTTTCGCGAAAGTGGACTTGCCCAGGTTGATGGTGAGGCCGGCTGTCAGGAGCTTTGAGAACAGACGTCGCAGCTGGAGCAGATGTTCACTCCAGGAGTTGGAGGCTACGACGATATCGTCCAGGTAGGCGTATGTGTTATCCAAGCCCTGGATGACACGGTTGACAGCTCTTTGAAAGGTGGCCGGGGCATTACATAGTCCGAAAGGAAGGCGTTCATATCTGAAAAGTCCAAAAGGAGTGATGAAGGCAGATATCTCTTTAGCGCGCTCCGTTAGACACACTTGATAGTACCCCTTAAGCAAGTCCACTTGGGACAAGTACTGGGCACTACCAATGGCATCAAGGATGTCATCTATCCTTGGCAAGGGGTAAGCATCCTTGACAGTGACAGAGTTCAGTTTACGATAGTCAGTGCACAACCGCACCTTACCTTGGGGTTTGGGCACCAAGATACAGGGTGAGGCCCAGGGGGACTCACAAGGTGTAGCCAGTCCATGATCCAAGAGGTATTGCACCTCAGCACGCATGGCTTCCTTCTTGCTAGGGCTGATTCGGTAGAAGGGTTGACGAATCGGCCGGGTGTCGGGGAGCAGCTGGATGTCGTGCTGGGTAACATTACACTCTTGGGGATCATCTCTGAACAACTCTTGATGTTCTCTGAAGATCTTGACGAGAGGTGCACTATGATTATCCTGAAAGTATTTGGGAAGATCATTAAGGATTTCGGAATTAGAAAGCGCTGACTCCTTGTCAGTGCTTTCGGGAGGAGAAGCTGGGAAGGTCTCACTGTGGATGTAGGGTTCTGTGAATGTGGAATAGTTAGTCAAGACAGTGGGAGGAGTACCATTATATTGCTTCAGGAGGTTGACGTGGCACAGCTGGGTCTTCCGCCGCCTATCTGGAGTCTCTATGACGTAAGTGTTGTTGCCTCTGCACTCTTTGACGCAGTAGGGTCCTGAAAATCTGTTTTGTAAAGGTGAACCTGGGATAGGGAAATAGGCAAGGACGAAGTCTCCCGGCTTGAATTTTCTTACTTTGCTGGTCTGGTCGTAATGAGTCTTCATTCTCACCTGGGCTTTCAATAGATTATCATGGGCAAAGCGGTGGACTCTCTCTAGAATGTGTTGAAGGTTTTGAAGAAACTGGGGCACATTCTGATGCTCACTGAAGGTGGCATCTCTGAGAGAGTCTTTGAAAGCCTTAAGGGGAGTACGGCACTTACGGCCGTAGAGCATCTCATAAGGAGATACTCCTAGGGACTCATTGGGGAGACTTCTGAAAATACACATTATTAGGTCAATCTGCTTATCCCAATCCTTTGAGGTTTCATTACAAAACTTTTTCAAGAGTGCTTTGATGGTCTGATGACTACGTTCAAGAGAACCCTGTGAAGCAGGATGATAGGGGCTGGACAATACCTGTTTGATGTTGAACTCCTCCAGTGTCCTTTTGAAGAGATCACTGGTGAAGTTGGTGCCACAGTCACTTTGAATCTCCCTGGGAAATCCGTATTGAGTGAAGATCTTCAATAGATGTTTGATAACCGTAGCAGCCGTGATGTTCTTCACTGGAACTGCTATGGGAAATCTGGTGGTAGGACACAGGATGGTTAGGATGTAGGCGTTACCTGAACTGGTCCGAGGTAAAGGACCAACACAGTCTATTATGAGTCTGTGGAAAGGTTCCGCAGGCACCTGTATGGGAATCAGTGGTGCTCTGGGAATGGAGACGTTCGGTTTGCCTGCCATCTGACATGTATGACACTGTTTTACGTACTGTTTGACGTTATTTACCATACCTGGCCAGTAGTAGTCTTGAATCCCATGGTAAGTCTTAGGTAAGGCCTCGTCACATAGTTATAAAAAAAAAATAGAAAACTGGAACTTCGTCTGTGGTAAGGTAAGGAGAAGACACACAAAACACAAGTAAATTTTAACAATGAAATTTTAATTACGTTAAATAAATCAAAACATGAAAAAATGGACAAACAAATTCTTATAATAAAATCAATCAAAATAATAAGAATAATTAGATGACACAATGAAAAGTTACGTTAAGGCAAAATAACAAGAAGTGCAATACAAAAGTAAATGGGAGGTGCTGGAATATTGGCTTTAAGCCACCACTTCTCTCAGTACACGCTAACGTCTAGCCGGGAGAAGTGTTAACTGTGGAAGCACTGAATATTCTGAGGTAGGAGGTTGGGGCGACCCCAGACATCAAGTAGTATGGGGGGGCGAGTGCAGGTGCAGCCAGACCGGCGACCAATCAGCGGAGCCGGTAGCGATCAACATGTAGTTTGGTGGTTTGAGTCCGAACAGGTGGCTGGCTGCATCCGTTTTGCTCACCCTGGCAAGCCTTGCTGGTGTTGTTGTTGTTGTTGGACATGTCTTCCATAGTCGTTTTATATAATTTCAACGACGTGTTTGTGGAGGGAAGAGCAGGCTCAATCTCTTGAAGGAGATTATTGTCACAACTCTCCCCCGAAGCCTGCGGTTCTGGAAGAAGTACGTCGTTATGTGGTGGAGTAATGGATGGAGTCGCTTCTACTTCATAAACTCTGGAGAGGGCATCGGCTATGGTGTTGTCAGAACCCTTGATATAGCGGATCTCCAGGTTGAAGTCTTGTAAATACAGAGCCCATCGTAGAAGACGCTGGTTGGTGAATTGGGCTTGATGTAGGAAGCGGAGAGGGTTGTGGTCTGAGAAGATGGTGGTAGACCCGGCGCCTTGTAGGTACGGAGCGAAGTGTTGGAGGTTCAGGACGATGGATAGTAGCTCCTTTTCAATAGTGCTGTAGTTCCTCTGGTGTGGTTTCAGTTTGTAGCTGTAGTAGCTGACAGGTAGAACCTCCTCGCCTCGTTGTTGCATCAGGACACCACCAACGCCGGTACCACTGGCGTCGACATGAAGGACGAAAGGCTTGGTGATATCTGGAGAGGCGAGAATGGGGTTAGAACAGAGGAGGAATTTGAGTTGTTCGAAAGCAACGGTTTGCTGTAGGGTCCAATTATACCGTTGCTTGGGACTGGTTAATAGAATTAGAGGTGTGGCGACTGTACTGAAATTCCTCACAAACCTACGGTAGTAAGAGGCAAGACCAAGGAAGCGCAGGAGCTGCTTCCTGGTGGTAGGCTGTGGATACTGTTGGATGGCTTGAGTGTGCGAGTCTAACGGAGCTATGCTGCCACTCCCAATAACATGACCCAGATAACGCACTTTACCTTTCGCGAAAGTGGACTTGCCCAGGTTGATGGTGAGGCCGGCTGTCAGGAGCTTTGAGAACAGACGTCGCAGCTGGAGCAGATGTTCACTCCAGGAGTTGGAGGCTACGACGATATCGTCCAGGTAGGCGTATGTGTTATCCAAGCCCTGGATGACACGGTTGACAGCTCTTTGAAAGGTGGCCGGGGCATTACATAGTCCGAAAGGAAGGCGTTCATATCTGAAAAGTCCAAAAGGAGTGATGAAGGCAGATATCTCTTTAGCGCGCTCCGTTAGACACACTTGATAGTACCCCTTAAGCAAGTCCACTTGGGACAAGTACTGGGCACTACCAATGGCATCAAGGATGTCATCTATCCTTGGCAAGGGGTAAGCATCCTTGACAGTGACAGAGTTCAGTTTACGATAGTCAGTGCACAACCGCACCTTACCTTGGGGTTTGGGCACCAAGATACAGGGTGAGGCCCAGGGGGACTCACAAGGTGTAGCCAGTCCATGATCCAAGAGGTATTGCACCTCAGCACGCATGGCTTCCTTCTTGCTAGGGCTGATTCGGTAGAAGGGTTGACGAATCGGCCGGGTGTCGGGGAGCAGCTGGATGTCGTGCTGGGTAACATTACACTCTTGGGGATCATCTCTGAACAACTCTTGATGTTCTCTGAAGATCTTGACGAGAGGTGCACTATGATTATCCTGAAAGTATTTGGGAAGATCATTAAGGATTTCGGAATTAGAAAGCGCTGACTCCTTGTCAGTGCTTTCGGGAGGAGAAGCTGGGAAGGTCTCACTGTGGATGTAGGGTTCTGTGAATGTGGAATAGTTAGTCAAGACAGTGGGAGGAGTACCATTATATTGCTTCAGGAGGTTGACGTGGCACAGCTGGGTCTTCCGCCGCCTATCTGGAGTCTCTATGACGTAAGTGTTGTTGCCTCTGCACTCTTTGACGCAGTAGGGTCCTGAAAATCTGTTTTGTAAAGGTGAACCTGGGATAGGGAAATAGGCAAGGACGAAGTCTCCCGGCTTGAATTTTCTTACTTTGCTGGTCTGGTCGTAATGAGTCTTCATTCTCACCTGGGCTTTCAATAGATTATCATGGGCAAAGCGGTGGACTCTCTCTAGAATGTGTTGAAGGTTTTGAAGAAACTGGGGCACATTCTGATGCTCACTGAAGGTGGCATCTCTGAGAGAGTCTTTGAAAGCCTTAAGGGGAGTACGGCACTTACGGCCGTAGAGCATCTCATAAGGAGATACTCCTAGGGACTCATTGGGGAGACTTCTGAAAATACACATTATTAGGTCAATCTGCTTATCCCAATCCTTTGAGGTTTCATTACAAAACTTTTTCAAGAGTGCTTTGATGGTCTGATGACTACGTTCAAGAGAACCCTGTGAAGCAGGATGATAGGGGCTGGACAATACCTGTTTGATGTTGAACTCCTCCAGTGTCCTTTTGAAGAGATCACTGGTGAAGTTGGTGCCACAGTCACTTTGAATCTCCCTGGGAAATCCGTATTGAGTGAAGATCTTCAATAGATGTTTGATAACCGTAGCAGCCGTGATGTTCTTCACTGGAACTGCTATGGGAAATCTGGTGGTAGGACACAGGATGGTTAGGATGTAGGCGTTACCTGAACTGGTCCGAGGTAAAGGACCAACACAGTCTATTATGAGTCTGTGGAAAGGTTCCGCAGGCACCTGTATGGGAATCAGTGGTGCTCTGGGAATGGAGACGTTCGGTTTGCCTGCCATCTGACATGTATGACACTGTTGTACGTACTGTTTGACGTTATTTACCATACCTGGCCAGTAGTAGTCTTGACGAATCCCATGGTAAGTCTTGTTGAAGCCGTAGTGGGAGAATGCTCCGTGGGCCAGGTGTAGAATAGTGGGCCGCAGGCTGGTGGGAATCACAAGTTGTTCGATGTTGGCCCAATCGTCCTCCTCCTTCAGTTTACTGGGTCTATATCTGCGGTAGAGCAAGTCGTTCTCTAGGAAGAACCCAGGAATACTGTCGGGTTGAGTCTCAGCCTGGAAAAACAATGGTGTTAAAGTAAGATCTTCCCTCTGCAACTTACGGAACTCCAACTTGGTCAGATGCGGGGGGAGTTTCTGAGGGTCTTGAGGGACAGCGGTAGCAGTAGAGTCAGCTGGCTGTGGACGTGCGGCTTGTGCACGGGTGGTCACGAGAACCGGAGGAGAAACTTCATCACTCTCTTGAACCTCTGCTGGAACATACTCAAGAATAGGGTTTATTGGCACAGAGTTACACACCTGGGGTTTGTCCATGACGATCAGGTTGGTCGGTTGCAGGTCTTCTGCCAAGTCGTTGCCTAGGAGAAGTTGCACTCCAGGCATGGGAAAAGGCTTTTCCCTGACGGCGACTTGGACTTCCCCGTTCACGTAGGGACAATCCAGGTGGACTCTGGCGAGAGGGTATGGAGTGGTAGCAGTGAGGTCAGTGATGAAGACTGTTTCCCCGGTGTAGACTATGTTGGGCACAGCCGACTTCAAGATGATCGATTGTAGAGCCGCTGTGTCCCTCAAGATCTTCAATTTGAAACGTCCCTCCGGATTTGAACCGTTGGCAGAGACAGTTCCAGTATACAGGTGGTTACTGAAAAGAGAAAGATCATTAACATCAACACCAACATTCGTCACAGGCTTACCGGACTTAGGAGGAGTTGGTTTGGGTCGTTGTTGGTCAGTGGTTCCCTTGTATTGAGACTTACCACACTTGTCTATGGTATGTCCATAGAGTCTACAATACTTGCAGTACAGTTGTGAACCAGCTTGATCGGGGCTCACCTTCTCGTAACTGTACCACGACTTCTTACTGGAGGATGGTTCGGGTGTCAGCCGGTGGATGAGGCTGTAAGTGTCAGCCGACTTAGCACACTTCAGGTAGTCGGTTTCTTCTTTATCTGCTAAGTAGAGGCGGACAGGAGGTGGCACACGTCTCAAGAATTCTTCAACAAGCATCAGGTTGACGAGTTCTGTAAAAGTAGAGACATGTGCTGCTTCCAGCCATTTCATGAAATACCTCCGTTTCGTGTTAGCAAACTCGAGGAAGGTAGTGGTACTTGCCTTCAGGTGGTCACGGAATTTCCTTCTATAACTTTCTGTGGAAAGTAGGTAGGCGTCCAACACTGCTTGTTTCAGAGTGTAGTAGTCATTCTCAGACGCCAAAGTACTGAGTGTGACTGCAGCTCTACCTGTAAGATGGACTCTGAGAAGTGTGGCCCATTGGTCGACAGGCCAACTGAGTTGATTAGCAAGGGTTTCAAAGGTGGTGAAAAACACATCAACTTCTGCTTCTACAAAGGATGGCATTAACTTACTTGCATGTGATATATTAAAACTGACGGGAAGATTGGCAGTAGCTTGTTGGCGTTGAGTGAAGTGGGAAGTTTCCAAGGCGATTTCACGTTGACGACACTCTAGAGCCAGAGTTGCTTGTTGCTTGTCATGTTCACGTTGCATTTCCAACTCGCGTTGTTTGGTTTCAAGCTGTACGCGTTCCCGCTCCTGGAGTGCTTCAAGCTGTACTCGTTCACGTTCACGGAGTAATGCGACCTCACGTTCGTGTTCTTCTCTCCTCAAAGCAGCTTCGCGTTCTTGTTCGTCTCTCCTCAAAGCGGCTTCGCGTTCGTGTTCTTCCCTTCGTATGGCAGCTGTTCGTTCTTCAATTTTTGCCAGTTCTAGTTTGAGTTTCAGCGTTGCCAAGTCAGGTTTATCTGCAATATAGTAAGTTTCATGAGTTTCAGAGTCTATCTTACCTTGCTCTAAATAGTAATCCAGCAACAGGTTGTGTAGGTCATTTTTGTTGGCTTGGTAGGGAACTTCTAGTTGATACTCATGTGCAAGAGTTTGTAATTCAGTCCTCTTGGCACGACTTAAAGTCCCTATTTCACCTGCTGGATTTGCACGGAAAGTTTGGAGACGAAACATGGTGAAATTAGCAAATAAAGGTACACGAATATTCAATAGTGAAATGTCAGAAACAGGACAACGTGGCAACTGGTACCTATCCTGTGTGATCTTTAACAATTAACGTTAAGTGAAAGATATTAAATGATTAAATTAAATCAAGGGCGCAGGAAATCTTGTACCCGGTACTCATGTAAGAGAATAAGGGCAAGAAAATCCTACTAACAAATGAAACAAAGTTTCGAAAACAAATGAAACAGTTAAATGCTTCAAAAGTAAAATTGGTAGTCCAAGGATGTAGGCATACCTTGCCAAGTCTCTATAGGACATAAAGCAAGTTTTTCCCACTGAATTTAATATGATACTTACAGAATTAGCGAACTTTTGTGCTCTGAAAAAATAAGCTAATTCCCTACCGTTGTATGTATCATCATCTCTGACTGACGTGTAGGGGTGCGAGGTGTCAACTGGTGACGAGAACTGCTGCTGAGGTCCCAATTCAGCAACTAAAGTTCGAGCTAGAGGAACTATGGCCCTCTTTGTCCTCCTACAGTCAGATTGCAGAAGATTGGGTACTCTTGACCCGGGGCAGACCACAGTACCAGGGTACCAATATGATGATCTGTCAGAATGAGAAATATTCAAGGGACATAGATGGTAAACACGAGTAATAACACGGAGGGAGAGATGACCAATTAAGAGTATGACTGCGGCCTACAGTCACCACGTAATCCAAAGTTGTCTCACCTTCACTATATGTTACTCTCGTAATGCACAATACACCGCACCTTATAAAAAATGAATTGAATATGAAAAATAGTAAAGCTACGTTAACAAAGTTAAATACGCTTACCATAAATTACCACTTGGCACCAGTACCTGAGTGAAGCTCCTAGGACAGGCCCCCATATAACTTGTGACGGTAACGCGTTGGTGTTCGGCTGTTTAAGGCTAGGGGTATGGCCTCGTCACATAGTTATAAAAAAAAAATAGAAAACTGGAACTTCGTCTGTGGTAAGGTAAGGAGAAGACACACAAAACACAAGTAAACTTTAACAATGAAATTTTAATTACGTTAATTAAATCAAAACATGAATAAAATGCACAAACAAGTTCTTATAATAAAATCAATCAAAATAATAAGAATAATTAAATGACACAATGAAAAGTTACGTTAAGGCAAAATAACAAGAAGTGCAATACAAAAGTAAATGGGAGGTGCTGGAATATTGGCTTTAAGCCACCACTTCTCTCAGTACACGCTAACGTCTAGCCGGGAGAAGTGTTAACTGTGGAAGCACTGAATATTCTGAGGTAGGAGGTTGGGGCGACCCCAGACATCAAGTAGTATGGGGGGGCGAGTGCAGGTGCAGCCAGACCGGCGACCAATCAGCGGAGCCGGTAGCGATCAACATGTAGTTTGGTGGTTTGAGTCCGAACAGGTGGCTGGCTGCATCCGTTTTGCTCACCCTGGCAAGCCTTGCTGGTGTTGTTGTTGTTGTTGGACATGTCTTCCATAGTCGTTTTATAAAATTTCAACGACGTGTTTGTGGAGGGAAGAGCAGGCTCAATCTCTTGAAGGAGATTATTGTCACAATATATATATATATATATATATATATATATATATATATATATATATATATATATATATATATATACATATATATATATATATATATATATATATATATATATATATATATATATATATATATATATATATCGTTTGCGTTTGATATATATATATCGTTTGCGTAGTGCCTCGTTTGCGAGGCACTACACATCAAGAAGTCAACACCAGCAATCAACAGCCAATTATTGCACAACTATATTCTACCCACCTCAAGACTCCGCTCCAATATAGAAGCATCAAGAAATATGGACCAATAGGCTTTCTACAAACACTTCTATTCAATATCCATTGTTTCGTGTTCTGTCTTGTGTTGATGAAATTAATACCCTATTAATACTCTTGTTCTGTCTTGTGTTGATGAAATTAATACCCTATTAATGCCACATCTTGTTCTGTCTTGTGTTAATGCCACATCACCCCTTCCACCTCACTCAAATGTAGATATAAAATCGGAGATGCGTAAGTTCTATTGTCTTCACAGTACAGGGTCAACCAATAGAATGGGTCGACACCTATCAGTATCTAGGAATCATCCTGGACACACACATGAATTTTAATGCTGAGGTCACATACTTGAGAGAGCGAACTGCGGCCCGGACGGCAATCCTCAGGTCGCTAACCTCCCTTTCTGGAGGAGCCAATCTGCAAGTCCTTCGCACATACTATGTACAGGCAGTCAGATCAGTGATCGATTATGCCGCACCTGCACTCACAAATCTATCACACCAACAGTGGAAAAAGCTTGAAGTTGCCCAAAACAATGCTATGAGAGCTGCACTGGCAGCCCCCATGTGGACCAGGCTTGAAACTCTTAGACTGGAGACGGGTTTGCCCTCTCTACAAGAAAGAATATCACAAAGGACAGCTACAATTATCAGTAAGATAATTATTTCTTCTGATCCAATCCCAGTACGGCAGGCTTTGGTGGTTGGACTAGGCCAAAACAATGGAAACTCTTGGGTTGCAAGAGCAGGAAAAGTCCTAAACAGACTATATTTAAAAAACATGATTCTTGATAGAGAGGGTGATCATCCACACCCAAATTACACTCCTTCCGCGCCGTGGGAAGAGCCTACTTTCAAAATAGTAATAGAAAGTCTCCCAATGAAAAAGGCTGCCTATGATCCGACAATCCTAAGGCGCATAATAGAAGAGCAAATGTATAGCATAGCAGTAGCAGGAGCCACCCACATCTTCACAGACGGATCGGTGGACACAGAAAATGAGAGTGCTGGCGCTGCTCTTTGCACGACCAGCGTACAGGCATATTGGAGACTGGGAGGACTAGTATCATCAACCCAAACTGAGCTGTTCGCCATACAACAGGCATTCGCATATGTGATTGCACAAAACACTCAAAATGCAATCATACACACAGACTCAAAAGGTGCACTTCAAATACTAGGACAAAAACAGTGGAAAGATAATGTGGAAATAATTACCACCATTTTGTATCAAGGAGCAGTCGCTAAAGGCAAAGGCCTCAACATAACTTTAAACTGGATCCCATCCCATATTGGAATCCCATTAAATGAAAAAGCTGATGAAATTGCTAAATTGGCAACTCGTCTTCCAGTGATACATAAAACAATTCAACCCAGCCTAGAGAACATAAAAAACATCATGGCCAAAAAACTCTCACATCTCAACAAAGCCTACCTACACCAGAGAATAGCTGAAGGTTCGCCATCTGAAACATGGTATCTTCAGGCAACCAAATTAGAAAGGTTAAATATCCCAAAAGGAATCCACAGGGAAATAGCAGTTAGGCTATATAGACTACGTTTAGGTTACAGATGCAACTGGGAGATTGGTGAACCCCGACAGAGAGAGTGCATCTTCTGCCAAACTGTCACAGAAAAGCCATTACTTCACTATCTTCTGGAATGTGAAGCAACCAATGACCTTAGAAGAGCTTTAAGAGTTCCTGAATCATGCAGTGGCCACCCTGAAGCCATCAACACAGCCACTCTCCTGGTCAACAAAGGTGTCCAGCAGCTGGACACCCTCATAAAGACTGTGAAGCAGTATCCTTCCCCACGATAACAGCTTGATGGTTAAATGCAAACCTCAGAACACTGGGGAAAAAAAAAATTGTACCACTTACGGGCTATTCATGCCCGTGCCACCTCTTGGGTGGCTTAATCTTTATCAATCAATCAATCAGTTCTATTCAGTTGTGTATTTGTGAACTAAAGTCTTTGAAAATGTAATAAGTTTTACGAAACGCGCTCGTGTCGCGTCAGACTAGAAATAAAAATGAATTTTGGAGAATTGATTTTTGATTTACCTCCAACAGTGAAAAGAAATGTACGAAAGATTGAAAAAATTCGTATTAGAATTATTAATCTTACTTTTTCGGTCATATTTAATAATATATATATATATATATATATATATATATATATATATATATATATATATATATATATATATATATATATATATATATATATATATATATATATATATATATATATATATATATATATATATATATATATATATATATATATATATATATATATATATATATATATATGTGTGTGTATATCACGAAAATAAACACGTGATTAAGAATGTGACAATGTCAGACCACGGAGGAAAAATGAAACAGGAAATTTCCTTAAGTACTTTCGTATATTAAATACATCTTCAGAAGGTCAACCTTCTGAAGATGTATTTAATATACGAAAGTACTTAAGGAAATTTCCTGTTTCATTTTTCCTCCGTGGTCTGACATTGTCATATATATATATATACATATATATATATATATATATATATATATATATATATATATATATATATATATATATATATATATATGTATATATATATATATATATATATATATATATATATATATATATATATATATATATATATATATATATATATATATATATATATATATATATATATATATATATATATATATATGTCGTACCTAGTAGCCAGAACGCACTTCTCAGCCTACTATTCAAGGCCCGATTTGCCTAATAAGCCAAGTTTTCATGAATTAATTGTTTTTCGACAACCTAACCTACCTAACCTAACCTAACCTACCTTTTTCGGCTACCTAACCTAACCTAACCAATAGCGATAGGTTAGGTTAGGTTAGGTAGGATTGGTTAGGTTCGGTCATATATCAACGTTAATTTTAACTCCAATAAAATAAAATTAACATCATACATAATGAAATGGGTAGCTTTATCTTTTCATAAGAAAAAAATTAGAGAAAATATATTAATTCAGGAAAACTTGGCTTATTAAGCAAATCGGGCCTTGCATAGTAGGCTCAGAAGTGCGTTCTGGCTACTAGGTACGACATATATATATATATATATATATATATATATATATATATATATATATATATATATATATATATATATATATATATATATATATATATATATATATATATGTGTGTGTGTGTGTGTGTGTGTGTTTACTCTCCTAACAGCACATGCTTGGAATTTGTATGCGGGGAACATGGCACACCTAAGGGCGAGAGAGAGAGAATGAATGAATGACACGTTAGTAGTGGGAAACGACACATAGACCGTGCGTTTTTTTTTTCCGCGCACTGTCTACGTGTCGTGCATTTTTCGTTACCCCAGTGAGACATTGACGCACGGTCTATGAGTCGTGTGTTTTTCGTTACCCCAGTGACTTATGCACAGGCATCACCAATGGTCAATGACGTTATCCAGTCTTCAATTTTCCTGGGGGTAGGATTAAAAGGCAGGCTCCTGGCGTACCCAAATTTCGTTACCGCAGTGACCCATGCACAGGCATCGGTAATGGACAAATGACGTCATCAGCTGGCCAGTCTTCATCTTCCCTGAATAAGTTAGTTTACTGAATAGCGTATTTAAACCCATTTTCCTAATGTTTCCCATTTTCAAAGTCCATTTTATAGATAAGATCGCATAAGAAATGAAATTGCACACAATAGCTTTTGCCGGATCTCCTATTTATTTCCACTCTATGTCAACCAAAACATCAACTAACTCTATTAGATGAAGTGCAGTAGGTCTATTCCTAAATAATAACCCCTTTCTTCTCCATTTATAGGCATCAATAATGTAGCTCCATTAATATTCAAAAGGTCCTATTTATTCCCCTTACTTATCAAGAAGCTTTATATTATCTGGCAAAGGATCGTTTATTGAGCATAGGAATGAAACAAAGGGGAGCAGCACAGTGCATGAACTAATGTGCATTTTCGAGTTCGCCCCTGTTACCTGTATTTACCCAGGTCTTTTCCTTAATCTAAAACCTATCCAATTTATTCCTGTTCTGTTTCATGTAGATACGTTTAATAGGTTATTAATATCCCCCTTTACTATGACCATTCAATCACAACTCTATCATGTCACCCCTATTTCTTCTTCGTCTTTTTAAAGAATGTAATTTGAGCTTTGACAATCTTTCTTGAAGGATAGTTTATTTCGCATAGGACAAAATAAAAATGAAAACCGCTATCAGTCATTTATATGAAAAAAACAGAGCCCTGGGCATCGGCGATTTCAATGCAAGTTCAGTAGTAATCCAATATTGCTGCTACCGTATGCACATCTCACATTCGCTCAAAACATACCTCCCACACCTTACTGTAGCAGATAACAAATAAAAAAAAATACTCATTCAGTAAAAGCAAGCATCTCATGTTTTTGAAATAAGGCCTTCTGCAGTTACCTTCTTTTCTGACTTCATCATCCCTAATGCAGCGCGAGGCGCCAATGTGCTAAATGCGGATCCAAGGAGGTTCACACATTAGTGCGAACTCTTAATCAGGCTTAATATCTCAGCTGTACTCTGTGCTTCATCAGAGTCGATATTCAGCTACATTGGCTCGTATTTTCGCTCATTGCTAATATTTTCTGTTATTCATTTCATAAACCCTAGCAAACGATCCTAACCTAACTTATTATATAACAAACAAATGAATTCTACAGACCAGTTGTTGTCGTTGTTTAGCGACGTCGCTAAAAGTTTACAATAATAGTTTTAATAAATAGCTCTCATTCTAGTTTTATACACAACAGTAATTATGAAACCCTATAGCTAGATATCGTACCATAATCCACAAGTAGTTACCACACATCTGGCAGCACAGCGGATTAGTAGCTGTGTTCATAGGCTAGTCAACTGTCCTCACATCCATCAAATAGCTATCCAAATATCGCACCTCAATTCATCCATCTAGCAACTCAGCTGGATGCTAGCCACTATATTCATGGCTAATCATTTCTACACCTCAAAAATAAAAAATCCTAGTTTTGCTATGCAAATCAGCTAACTTGTTTCTAAACCAACAGTCGCAAATACAAGCATACATACCTACACATACTCCACAACCTATACATTCATAGAGAATAGCCTAGTTTTTTTGCCACCATTTCCCCATCAATCAGATGTAATTTATGCCATACACAGAATTTACAGCATTTACACACCAAATATACCATTTATGCACAAAATATATTATTTACACTCAAAATATACCATCACACAAAAATATGTCATTTATAGAAAAAAATATGACATTTACATACAAAATATGCCAGTTGCAAATAAAAATATACCCTATACACAATATTGCATGTACACTCAGAGTATGACATTTACACAAAGTATGGTATTTGTACAAATATATCAAAAGGCTTATGCATTTAGACAATCAAAAATGCGCTTTCACTAAAATTACACAATTTATCAAACATAATTTTCACAAAATACCCACACATTGTCTCATAAACCAAAATACACTTACACCATGAAGATCTATTTTTTCAGATTGCAGAGCATACACAAAATACTCAATTTGCACACAAAAACACAGTCGCACCAGTTCCACTTCAGCAAATTAAAAACACAACTTGCATAAATGCACTATTGGTACAAAACTATTATAAAACATGGACAATTATTGCACAAATTGTGTAATTATTATACATCTTTGCACAATTGTTACAAGCAAACTTGCTATATAATTTCTCAACTTGCACAATGACAATCAATACACAAAGGCATAAATAAACAATTCGTTCATATGCAATTACACAACATGCGCAATTAATACACAACTTTCACAAATATTACACATCTTTCATAATTATTACACAACTTGCACAAATACATATCTAGCACAAATACGTGCAATACATAACTACCCCAAATATGAAAATATGAAACCAGCATAAATACACGATTTGCACAAATACAATTTCAACATTTACACAATTAATACCCAACTTGCTCCAAAATATAATCAATACACAACTTGCCAAAATATGATCAATACATAACAAGCACATATTCATTAAATACACAACTACACAATTTCCACAAATACACATACAAAAACATATGCTATTAATACACAACTTGCACAAAACAATACACAATTTATAGAAATATAATCAATACATAATTGCATTAATCATACAGCTTATGCAAAATACATAATCTACATAATTAATACACAAGTATATTAATTGTGCTATATATGTACAAATACAAACACAACCAACTAGGTCAAACAATACACAATTTGCATGAATTTTTTCTAGGTTTATTTAGGACATTAATTATAATATGATGAGTTTAACCAACTCCCCAAAGTCTGAATTTCACATATAAAAATGGTACATATGACTTCCTATGAGCTCAATATAAAACACATTCATTTTCCATTAATATTTCAACATTATTAGTGCTAAACTATTCATCTAACATATGTCCATTGTTTTTAATATCTTATTAATACCCCCCTTGTTACATCCTCTCCAATCAGGCCACCCATATTTATTTGTTCTAGCCTTAGTTATGTTAGGGCAGGTGGGGTTAGGTGAAGTCAGTATTTTCTATGATAGTTTTAAGCAAATTTGCTATATCTTATCAAAATGCATCCTATTAAAACCTAAATTCATCTAAATCTATCAAAAAATATACTTATAATACACAAATTTGACTAAATTCAACCCAGTAAAAGCTAAACTAACTAAATATGAGCATCCCATATCCCCACATACAAGCCTATGTCGTCTCTGTCCATACATTACATGAGTTGACCATATAGCTCGAACCCCAAATAGGAAAATTTACACTATTTCATAAATATGCTAGTTCATTTCCCCTAAGATATTACATATATATCCTTCCCTACACGACCTCACCTAACCTAACCTAGCATATCCAAACCTAGATTTAGTTAAAGTTGGTGAAATTTAAGCTATGCCACTTAAATTCGACCTTGTTTTAGGCAATTTCTACCAAATATACCCAAATGTTGTGTATCATAGCACTGCCAAAGCCCATTTTTACCCACTTTTCTCCTATTCCATACTACCCTTACACTATCTCACCTAACCCAACCTAGCATATCCAAACCTGGATTTGGTTAAAGTTGGCGAAATTTGAGATATGCCACTTGAATTCGACCTAATTTAAGACAATTCCCACCAATATATCCAAATGTTGTGTATCATAGCATCGCCAAAGCCCATTTTACCTACATTTTCTCATATTCCATCCTATTCTATGCAACCTTACCTAACCTATCCTAGCATATCCAAACCTAGATTCGGTTAAAGTCAGCGAAATTTAAGTTATCCCACATAAATTTGACCTAATTTAAGACAATTTCCAACAAATATACCCAATAATGTTTTGTAACATAGCACGGCCAAAGCTTATTTTAGCTAAGTTTTTCACCTATCCCAACCTGCCCTAGACAACCCTACCCAGCCTCACCTGGCATATCCAAAGTTAGATTTGATTAAAGTTGGCGAAATTTATGCCTATCCCACTTAAATTCAACCTAATTTAAGCCAATTTCCACCAAATTTACCCAAATGTTTTGTATCTTAGCATAGCCAAAGTTCATTTCACCCAAGTTTTCACCTATTCCATCTTACCCTACACTACCTTACCTAACCTGACCTAGCGTATCCCAAGCTAGATTTGATTAAAGTTCGTGAAATTTATGCTTACTCACCTAAATTTAACCTAATTTAAGAAAATTTCTACCAAACATACTCAAAATGTTTTGTTACATAGCTCAGCCAAAGACCATTTTACCCAAGTTAACTAAGATGGAGTCTCGGAGCAGAAGGGGGGTGAGGTGGGGGTGAGGCAGCGTCCCTGGTGACCTGGCTTAAGTCAGTGTTGCCGCCTCAAAAATCGAGCTGCTCTACTATCTACTAAATTCCTGGCTGAAAACCTACCTGATTATATACGTCTTCACTCCTTCCTACCTTAAACATACAATTTAGGAGTGCACATAACCTATTCTTTAAAGGGCAACGTCAAGATGGAACTTTACATACACAATTACAAATGACAACATTTTTAATCTCTACCCCTGAGCACTGAGGTGTTATGTCCTAGCCCGGCTAGAAAGTTAATTCTTTCAGTAACTAACGTGCGGGCAAGTTTATACAATCAAATTTATGAAGAATACATGATTATGAACAGTTTGGCTGTTACAGTGGCCTGTCTGGCTTCAGTCATGTTCTGTATTTCGGCTTTCCTAGAAGAGCAGTCCGGCGAGACCGTGGTGTGGGCGTCTCCACATAGACAAGTTGCAATTCAGCTTGGCAGTTCCTGTAGTGGGAAGCAAGCAGAAGAAGAGACTTCAGAGGCAGTCTCGACCACTGACGGATGTAACCGTTTCAGCGTTTATCTGCACTCGCTGTGGTTAGGATGCCATTCTTGGGTTGGACTTAACAGCCACAGCAGACATTGCCCCCAAGCAGACACCCAGGGCACATTTCAATAACCCCACGGGATTGACGGATGTCTACTACATGGTTTCCTGCACAGATACTGCATCTCTGACCTGGCTGTTGCATTTCTGGACGTAGTGAGTGCATTGGTAACACCTAAAGCATTGACATAGGCGGCAGTATCGTTCCCTGGGGATCTGATGGGGTGTGCAGGCCACGCCAAAACATTTAAGGTCGTTGTCAGCCGCGAGAGTGGCCTCTGCTGGAGACTTGAGGGTGGGTCTCAGGTTTCCATCCTGCTGGATGAGGTTTGCTGAAACAGCAGTCAATGACTGGTTCTGAAGGTTGATGCTGTGGATGATATAGGCTATCGTTCTTTCTGTGATAAGAACGCTCACTCGGTAGACGATGTGCTTCTTACCGCCTCATAGTGGTGGGGTGGCACGAGGATCAGGTTTTCTGGTTCTAATGCCTCGATTGTTGTGGGATTGAACAGGCCTTGGAGTGTTGCAGCACTGATGAACAGAATCTGGAGTTCATTTTCCTCCATGATTACGTCGATGAAAACATCAGAGTTTCCCGTCAAGAGGACCAGAATCTCGGCCTTGGTGAAGGTTCCTAGGAACCAAACCTTGATTCAGTGGAACATGGTGCTATTTAACTGGCACCAGGAGTGAAGGAGTCCTCTTCATCGGGTCAGTGCCGATGGAGGATAGCTTTCTATCTGGATAGTGCTCTGATCGCCAATTCACATTACTGAAGAAGGCCTTCCGTCTCCTCCCGGTATAAAACGTCAGGATGGGAGTGGGGCTGACATTCTAAGAGTGAAGCGCTGTTGTTGTAGTTGTTACAGATTCAGCTACTGGGAACAAAAAGTTCCAAGTAGCCTGGCTATGGTGAGCCCGTAGTGGACTTACCTGGCACAGGAGCGGGGCTGAAACTTTTTTCGAGCAAGTTGTGGAGGCGAGAGTGTGAAGCGCTTCGTGAGAAGTTATATATAACCGACCGCCCCCCCCCCCCCACACCTTATTTCGTCGCCTTGCTTTAATGTAGTCAGGTGAAGATCGACAAGTCACGAGCCTGTGCAGGCGATGAGTCACAATAACGTGGCTAATGCTGACCAGACCACACACTAGAAAGTGAAGGCACGCCGACGTTTCGGTCTGTCCTGGACCATTCTCAAGTAGATTGTGTTGAGGAAGTCGACTGCCTTCCTCGCTAAGTAGGTAGTTATAATTTGTAACTACAATATATAAATATAGGTCTAGTTTGTACAGGTCACTGCTAACATTAAAAATATTAGGACATTGGTTAATTTGGGCTGACTTAATTAAATTGCGTTCATCATTACCCCTGCACTTAGCAATATGTTTTGGCTCTCTCTAATTAATATTATGACTATATAAACTGGCATGTATCTTATCTTGAGATAATTTTGGGGCTTAGCGTCCTTGCGGACCGGTCCTCGACCAGGCCTCATTGTTTTATACACCCCACCAGGAAGCAGCCCGTAGCAGCTGTCTAACTCCCAGGTACCTATTTACTGCTAGGTGAACAGATTATGTATTATTATACATCAGGGCGAAGGAAACTCTGCCCATTTGTTTCCGCCTCCACCGACGATCGAACCCGGATCCTCGGAACTACGAATCCGAAGCGCTGTCCATTCAGCTGTCTGGCGTCCTTACATCCACTTATTCACGAGCCATTTATCAGCTTACAAATTCTTCACATACTGTCAATGTCTCACTCCATTTCACTATTTTACTGAAGCCTGACAGGCCACTGTAACAGCCAAACTGTTCATAATCATGTATTCTTCATAAATTTGATTGTATAAACTTGCCCGCACGTTAGTTACTGAAAGAATGAACTTTCTAGCAGGGCTAGGACATAACACCTCAGTGTTAAGGGGTAGAGATTAAAAATGTTGTCATTTGTAATTGTGTATGTAAAGTTCCATCTTGACGTTGCCCTTTTAAAGAATAGGTTATGTGCACTCCTAAATTGTATGTTTAAGGAAGGAAGGAGTGAAGACGTATATAATCAGGTAGGTTTTCTGCCAGGAATTTAGTAGATAGTAGAGCAGCTCGATTTTTGAGGCGGCAACACTGACTTAATTAAGCCAGGTCAGCAGGGACGCAGCCTCACCCCCACCCCCCACCTCACCCCCTTCTACTCCGAGACTCCATCTTAGTTAATTTGCTATATGAAAGGGTATTACTTAATTTTGAGAGTATTGTATATTGAAGACTTGATACAAGCTATTCACAGAGAAAGGAACTATGTAGTAGTACTTTCTAAAGTGACGAGGATTCTGGGACAAGTGCAGATGACTTATTTTGGTTAAGGGAACTAGTTTCTGGTAGACGCATGACACTCGCGGCTGTGGGATTGAGTCCACCCCAGGAGAAGGAAGGGGAGTCGCGACCCCAGCCTAGGCTAAGGACTGATTCCTTGGGCCACAGAAACGTTTCGTTAGAAGTAGTCAATCAGATACCAGAACAACCTCTCAGGAGGGGGACTGAACAACCCCAGGAGGAAATTACTTTAGAGTACCTAGCAGCTCAAGCTGATGCTATGGAACTGCAAGGAGAGGATAAGGCCAAATTTGTGGCTGACATGTGGAATGCCCACCACGAGAGATTGACTAGATTGGAAATTGCAAGAGTGCAATCCGAGGCAAGGACGGGGAGTCAAGCCCCTCCTGCCGCGCCAAGCTCAGAGGTACAGGCGCTGGAAGTAGAGGTACCTCCTCTATTGCCAAGAGAGGAGAAGATCGATCCTAGGGATGCATACCTAGATCGATGTGTGACAAAGATTGAAAGGTTTACTCAAGCTCCAAGTAAGGGAGCCAAACCTAAAGAAGGTAAGTCTAAGGGACACCAACAGAAACCCAAGGTTAAGGGACCCAGGTGCTTCACATGCAACATGACAGGTCACCGAGCAGCTAAGTGCCCGAGCAGCACTAGGCTTAAGACTAAGAAGGTGACCAAGGTGCAAGTTACAGGCATGAGTACCGTGGGAGGTGATGCCCTAAGAGACACACTCGAGTTAACTAGAGGAAGAGTTAATGGGCAATGGACGAGTGTCTTTCGAGACCGGTGTGCTACAGTTAACATGGTCAGGAGCAGTTGGGTTGAGCCTGAGAGCAGAACAGGTCGAACCCTCCGTGTCCAGTTCCCAGATGGCACTGGTAAGGACATGGAAGAAGTGTCCGTGTTGGTAGACACCCCATATATCAAAGGTAAGATCAACGCTGCGCTAAGTAGAAAGGCAGTGTATGGACTTTTGATAGGTAATACTCCTGGTATAGAGAACCAGGTGGGTCTGTCCTGTGGAAATGACCCAGAGGAAACAGGAACAGGTGAGAGGAAGGTTAAACCCACTGGCGTTGACACCAAGCGTCAGCCGGCTGGTCGAGCAGAGATCACCGCCGCCCAGACAGAAGAAGAGAGGCAGCAGGTGAAAGGAAACCGGAGCCGCCATCCTCTCCCTATTGCACAGAAAACGAGAACTGATTCGGAGGGACTCAGATGGGTCTCACCAGCTGACGGCGATGTCACACGGCCGCCAGCTGAGGAAGTCATGGTCGCCTCTTATCAGGCGAAAGATCAGGTGCATGAGGTAAAAGGAAAAAAGAGCAATTTTCCTTCTTTCATTTCACAGAAAACGGGGGTGAGCCCAGTGAGACGGGTGTGGCCCGGATCAGGTAATCCCGCCACGACCTGTCGACCAGCCAGACCTGCGAGGGTTACCACCACTCAGGAGAGTAAACGTCTGCTTGATGTTACCAGTGGTGAGGCTAAGGTAGCTGTGGTTCCCACAAGTGAAGTGGATATTCTGGACCAATCTTTCAGGCTGTTGGAAGATCGTTCAGACAAACGAACGGTCGCTGAGAGATTGATGAACGAGCAGGTCAGTGACCAAGTGCTCAGTGAGGGGCGAGGTTTGACAGCTGCTGAAGAGGCCTCAGCCCAGTCAACTCAGTCGGTAGAGCAACCCGGTTTGAGAGTGACAGACAGACAGGAAGAAAGACCCTGTCACCTGGAAGTCAAGACAGTCTGCTAACTGTTGGAATTGCGTCGGTAGGGTACGGAAGGTGTTGAGTCTGTACTTCATTGGTAAGTCCATCCCAGTGTGCTACCTATTGTGTCCAGTATGACACAGACCTGTGGGGCGAGAGTGTGAAGGGACTGAGGAAGGGAAGCTGCGAGGCGTTGAGCCGGCTTAACCTGGACCCAGAACCTGAGCAAGACCGCACTACGGTCAGGAAGTACCACCCTGGACGAGCCAGTGACGTCACATCTTGTCCCGCTAGCCACCGACGTCAACAGAAAACGGATGAATCACCACCACCCAGCCGCCGAGCACTTAATTAAGAGCCAAGTGTAAGTGGCTGGTGATTTAGATGAAATTTTCCTCCGGGAAATTTTATCTTTTTGGTGGGAGGTTGTTGTGAGGGGATGGTTCACCAGCTCACTTACAATAGTGCTCTTATGCCTGTGGGAGCCAGTACACCTGTTAAGTGCACTTGTTAAGTGGGCGGACTTAAGTTTGGTAACCAGCAACACAACATCTAGTGTTTGGGCTCATGTGAGAGCCCCAGTCATCAGCAGTCCATAAATGTTACCCTGGCCGGGGTGGCATGTCTGTGGACAGTGCTAGAGCTGATAGCATCATCTCATTGTATGGCATGGAGCCAGACCAGCTTTGCGCGGGAACAGCTAGGCCGCCGGCGTGCGTGAGCTGTGGGCCTCCTGCGCTAGCTGGCCACTTGAGTCGTTGTCATGGGAACAGCCGCCATCTTGGTAAACATCTTGAGCCGCCATGTTGGTCGGCCATCTTGGAGTTGCCCTGGGGGCTATGCTACACCGTCGCTGATTGGATGAGAGGGGTAGGCCGCTGTATGCCTTCCTCTCATTGGTTATTTCGAGAAGGACGCGGGGAGAGCCGGTGTAGCATCATTCTGAACTCAGCTGCCACCTTGTCAAGACGCTCTCTGTACTCAATTCGGCCAAATTGAAGTATAGGGCGTCGTGGTGGCTGGACTACTCAACTGCTGATGCTTCCTGCTTCACCTACGACAACGGTCGTCACAGAATCCGGCCGAAGTCGTCGCTTGGAGGGGTTTAAGACATTTTGTGCAGGGGGTAGAGGTACAGTGATCTGGGATCGTGGGGAATGTGCATACAAGCAGCAACAGACTCGTAGATCTCATACCAGTGTTGATTAGACTTGCTAGTGCTCTGTAGCAGTCGATGGGAACGGGGAAATTCTTGTCAGTGTTAAGGCAAACTTCCCATGTTGTGTGAGACGCTATCGTTGTGCGCGTCACCTGGGTACGAACGCTTCACTTCACCGGTGAGTCGAGGGTGCGAACTCAGCCGTGTTGAGTGGGAGGGGTTCGAGTGTGCTCCAATTTTCCGTATAAGTACCACGTAAGGTACTACCGCCGCTTACGCCACTTGGGACGAGCCAGCCACCTATAGCGGGGTGCCTGATGTATGGGAATGGTGTGTAAAGCCGGCAGTGTGAATGAGTAAGTACCTATGTGTGTATTTCTGGTGATTAGTAGTCTCTAAAGCTTGAATTCGAGGTCAAGTGTTCCGTCACATTGTCACGCAGCACCTGTTCAGGTGGAGTGAATTGTGGGCGAGGAGATTAATCACCTGTGTTGTCATCTTGTCAGTCCAGAGGGACTTAAGTCTGGTGTACACAGACGTACAGTGTGTGTGTGTGTGTGGGTACACACGGGAACAGAGGATACATAGATTAGCCAAGGACTGAGAGGATGTCCATGTAATAATTCTATTATTTCATTGTGGTAATCATTTTTGATCGTCCGTGGAACGGAGTGATATCATTTCCATGTGTGGTCTTGCAGGTGTGGAATTTCAATACTGAGCGCTCAGGTATGTGTAACGCCAGTGATTCCTGGCAATGATTATTGGGGAGTGTACCACAGTGTGGTCATAAATTTCTTGTATTGTTCCCAGGGCTGTGACAAGTGTGATTTATATAAATATATATTGTGGTTGCAGTATTAATTAACGTAATTTTGGTGAGTTTTGGCACAATATTATTTTGTTTAATGAAGCGGGTATAAATTTAAAACTAATTTCTTGTATAGCAAATAAAGTTTATTGTACTCATATTAGTCGGTGTTTGTTAGACACCGATTTTGGTGTTTACTGATGTTTATTGTTAGTTTGTTTGGGGAGCCGGTGGCTGAGCGAACAGAACACTGTGCGCGTCATCCTGTGGTCCCGGGTTCGATCCCGGGTGCCGGAGAGAAACAATGGGCAGAGTTTCTTTCACCCTGATGCACCTGTTACCTAGCAGTAAATAGGTACCTCGGTGTTAGCTGTCACGGACTGCTTCCTGGGGGTGGAGGCCGGGTCGAGGACCGGGCCGCGGGGACACTAAGCCCCAAATTATCTCACGATAGGAGACCTAGATGCTTTAGATATTAGTTACCATAAAATCTATTCTTCCCTCTTAAAGTTTGATGGATTGTGTGTAACTTCTATTATTAGGTAGATCATTTTCCATTTAATTCTCTCAACAGTTTGCTGAGCAAAATTTTCAGTCCCACTCTTGCACTGCATTTAATACTTAGACGTATTGCCACGGCCCATCCTCGACCGAAATAGATCAGTGTAAAATAATTGGTATCTTCTATATTAATTGTTCCGTGTTTTCCTCATACATTGAGGTTTGTTAATGGTTTCATTTATTTTTGTCTGTCGTAAACTCAAACCCAGATTCGTTTTGAATACAATATTTACCCTACTGTATATAATTAGCCTCATGAAATTGTTAACTTCATACAATCTATTTTTCCCCACCTAGACCCTTGAGGTGTAACAATAGGTTTGTATTGGAAATTGATAACTCTTGGCAATAAACGCACTAGACACACCTGCCCATCATCTACAATTCATAACCTCAAATTAAGTTCCTAACCCAGAATCATTACTTCAACACTCCACACCCGGTTAGTCTCTCATACAATACTCTCACATTGCAGACTCGACTGGAGTCAACAAGATCACATCGGGTCCCCACATTAGGCTGGTTTCTCTGTCACTGCCACAAGCAGATAAAGAGGAGTACTTGATGAAACCACGGCTTCGACAAGACTGCCCTCCAACTGGTCATTGTATTCACCACCACACTCAGCATCCCAAGGACGCTATAATTACATTAAATGTATATCTATATGTTTCCACGAACTTTGGGTCACCCTTTGTGACCTTTTGGCTGTATCATTTGCTTACGTGACCTAAGGTTGTCTTAATCTTTGACCATACATCGGTGTGACCACAATCTGACTACTCATGTATATTACCACTCATTTTCCTCACCCATACGATAAGTGATGTAGTTCTTGATTCACTACCTCGTACTTTATCCTATGTTGTATATTGCAACAGTACATCCACCTAATTCACGTTGAAGTGGCTACAACAGCAGCCACAGCTTCCAATGGTCATAACCATATCACTATTACTGTGATGCCTACAACAGTTCTACGCACTTAACTCTGTCAGCAAAAGCTGCCACACGAAAAAAAAGTATATGAAAATGAAAACTATATCGTGTAGCTAGCATACATGGTGTTCTTGCTAATGAAAGCTTTCCAATTATTCATTAATGGAATTGCATTACTCGTACAATACCTTTGTCATTGCAACTATATTTAAATTCCTCTTTGTTTGTAGCTCGGTGGATATTGTTTACCGAGAAGCGGACAGTGGACTTGATCATATTGCGTCACACTATTTCTTATTAACTTTATCCCTTGCCCGCGGAGAATATACCCAAACACTTGCATTTGTAGAGCAGAAGGTTTTGCCTAACCAGCGCATGTGCCAAGATCGCTACACATGTCCAGACTTTCGTTGTGATGTTGATCTACATGTTGATTCAAAGCGACATTTTCCTTTCCTTAGTATATTTAAACACTTTTTGGGGATGGTTATGTAACGTATGATTGTTACGTCGTTGGGTAGATTAGATACACATTGTTTAGTGAGTTTTCATATTTATTTATTAGTCTTGATTACAGTAGTCGGTTGGTGGCGTTGTCGTAAACGTTCAGACGGAGCTTGGAGCAGAGCAGAGAGCTGAGTTAAGCCGGAGTCGCGGAGCTCTATGTGGGAGAGCGTGGCGGCTCGATTGGGAATTGCCAGTGTCTGAACATGGGGAGCGAGAACGTTGTAGCTCGATGTGGTCGTAGTCTGCTGTCTGCTCTGTGTTGAAGCTGTAGCGTCTTGGGTCAATTAGATCTGTACACTCTGAGTGCTACATTGTTAACTGTGGAAATTGTACAGTTCGCTATTCCTCAGATCGCTTGCTTATATGGTGACTACACCTCGGCTCCCTCCAACAAGATGAGAAGAGTATTACCGGTAATTGGGGAAAAGGACTGTAGCTTCTGTAATTAGTGCTAATTAGTTATGCTATTAAGATTATGAGATAATGGAGCGAGTATAAGATTAAATTTGATTTGATTAAATTTGATTTGATTTGATAAGATTTGGCAGTCTCCGTGGTGTAGTGGTAAGACACTCGCCTGGCGTTCCGCGAGCGCTATGTCATGGGTTCGTATCCTGGCCGGGGAGGATTTACTGGGCGCAAATCCTTAACTGTAGCCTCTGTTTAACGCAACAGTAAAATGTGTACTTGGATGAAAAAACGATTCTTCGCGGCAGGGGATCGTATTCCAGGGACCTGCCCGAAACGCTACGCGTACTAGTGGCTCTACAAGAATGTAACAACTCTTGTATATATCTCAAAAAAAAAAAAAAAAAAAAAAAAAAATCGCTACAGTTATAACTGCATTCTAATCCTTTTATATTTCCTGGATGTTTGCAAATGTCACTTACATATATGTACTTGTATAGATTTATATATACATTTTAAAGTTATATGCACTAGTTAATTAGCTCGAAACTTACTTAAAAGGGCTTTTCTATTGCAGGTGTGTTGGAGCTGCAGGTGTGTGCAAAGGCACTTCAGGTGTGTATGAGGGAGCTACAAGTATGTGCGAGGGCGCTGCAGGTATGTGCGAGGGCACTGCAGGTGTGTGAGGGAGCTCGGGTTACAATACGGGAACACATTGCAGGTATGATATGTATACAAGTGATGTATGTTTTAATCACTGAGGACAACATTGGTTTTATTAACATCAATTCAGAAGTTTCGTATCATAGTGATTAGACATCAGCAAGAGAACTCGGAGAGATTTTACTAGTCATGTATTAATGATGAAGATGCTGTTGATAATGTTCGAAGACTGACAACAACAGTAGTATCTACGGAAAATGTTTAAAATATTAAACTAAATATTTTCAAGCATAGTGAAGGTCAAGCGGACATAATATTAAATTATTAATATTCTTTTAAAAGACTGGTGGTGTTATACGATACGTTTTTAAAGCCATGTGTATATTATTCCGGTATGTATGAATCTCGTAATCATGGAATTATTTTTATAGAGCATGAACAAATCGGCAACAAGAAAACAAACATAAGAACATAGGAATGAAGGAAACTGCTGAAAGGTCTATTGGCCCATACGTAGCAGCTTTAACTTATATCCACCCAAACTCAAGAGATCCTACGTCTGTTATGTTACCCAGTAATTTGTTCTACAAGTCAACAACGCTGTTACCAAACTAGTATTTACCCAGGTCTTTCCTAAATCTAAACTTGTTCAATTTATATCTATTATTTCGCGTTCTATTCAGTGAAATATATAATACCTTATTAATATCTCCCTTATTATGCTTTATTATAGACTCGTTCCTCTCAATGTTTGCTGATGATGCAAGAATTATGAGAAGAATCAAAACAGATGAAGATAGACAGAGACTACAGGATATCCTGGACAAACTGGAGGAATGGTCTATAAAATAGCTGCTAAAGTTCAACTCAGGAAAGTGTAAGGTAATGAAATTAGGCGAAAGGAGCAGGAGGCGGAACACATGATACCATCTGGGAGGTGAAATCCTGCAAGAGTCGAAATTAGGCGGAGGGAGCAGGAGGCTGAACACAAGATACCATCTGGGAGGTGAAATCCTGCAAGAGTCAAATAGAAAGAAAGATCTGAGAGTTGATATCACACCGAACCTGTCCCCAGAGGCCCACATCAAAAGAATATCATCAGCGGAATATGCTAGACTGGCCAACATAAGAACTGCCTTTAGAAACTTGTGTAAGGAATCGTTCAGGACCTTGTATACCACTTATGTCAGACCAATCCTGGAATATGCAGCTCCAGCCTCGAGTCCATACCTAGTTAAACACAAGACAGAGAAGAATCAGCGGTATGCCACCAGGCTTGTCCCGGAACTGAGAGGTATGAGCTACGAGAAAAGGCTAAAGGAGCTGAACCTCACGTCCCTGGAAAACAGAAGAGTAAGGGAAGACATGATAATTTCCCTGAGAATTTTGTAGGTGGTTGACAGAGTGGACAAAGACAAACTCTTCAGCACGGGTGGGACACGAACAAGGGGACACAAGTGGAAACTTAGTACCCAGATGAGACACAGAGACACTAGAAAGAAATTTTTCAGTGTCAGAGTAGTTAATAAATGGATTGCACTAGGCAGTGATGTGGTGGAGGCTGACTCCATACACAGTTTCAAATGTTGATATGATAGAGTCCAGTAGGCTCAGGAACCTGTACACCAGTTGATTGACAGTTGAGAAGCGGGACCAAAGAAACAAAGCTCAACCCCCGCAAGCACAATTAGGTGAGTACAATTAGGTGAGTACAATTAGGTGAGGTGAGTACTACACACCTTTCTCTGACGAAAGAGCAGAGCTCAACCCCAGCAAGCACAACTAGGTGAATACACACACACACACACACACACACACACACACACACACACACACACACACACACACACACACACACAGAAAAAACATTAAATTAAATAAAAAAACATTATAATAAATAAAAAATAAAACATGCTTCAATACGACGGTCAGGTGATGTCACCCGTCGATACGACGGCCAGGTGATGTCACCCGTCGATACGACGGTCAGGTGATGTCACCCGTCGATACGACGGTCAGGTGATGGCACCCGTCGATACGACGGCCAGGTGATGGCACCCGTCGATACGACGGCCAGGTGATGGCACCCGTCAATACGACGGCCAGGTGATGGCACCCGTCGATACGACGGCCAGGTGATGGCACCCGTCAATACGACGGCCAGGTGATGGCACCCGTCGATACGACGGTCAGGTGATGTCATCCGTCAATACGACGGCCAGGTGATGGCACCCGACGATACGACGGATAGGTGATGTCACCCGACGATACGATTGCCAGGTGATGTCACCCGTCGATACGACGGTCAGGTGATGGCACCCGTCGATACGACGGCCAGGTGATGGCACCCGTCAATAAGACGGTCAGGTGATGTCACCCGTCAATACGACGGTCAGGTGATGGCACCCGTCAATACGACGGTCAGGTGATGGCACCCGTCAATACGACGGTCAGGTGATGGCACCCGTCAATACGACGGCCAGGTGATGGCACCCGTCAATACGACGGCCAGGTGATGGCACCCGTCAATGCGACGGCCAGGTGATGGCACCCGTCAATACGACGGCCAGGTGATGGCACCCGTCAATACGACGGTCAGGTGATGGCACCCGTCAATACGACGGTCAGGTGATGGCACCCGTCAATACGACGGTCAGGTGATGGCCCCCGTCAATACGACGGTCAGGTGATGGCACCCGTCAATATGACGGTCAGGTGATGGCACCCGTCAATACGACGGTCAGGTGATGGCACCCGTCAATACGACAGTCAGGTGATGGCACCCGTCAATACGACAGTTAGGTGATGGCACCCGTCAATACGACAGTCAGGTGATGGCACCCGTCAATACGACAGTTAGGTGATGGCACCCGTCAATCCGCTGGAGGTTCGAGCCTTCCGTCACCCACAACTTCACTACTGTAACCAGCGCCTGGGAGCCTCGTCAACATTCTCAAGGGCCTAACACCAATGGATGGGAACTATCAGGAGAAAGTGCAAAGCCATTACGACTATATAGCACTTGGAAGGCATCAGGATAAGGATTTGGCCTGGGACGGGGAAGGGGATGTGAGGAATAGTGCCCAACCACTTGGACAGTCGGGAATTGAACGCCGTCCAGCAAGACGCAAGACCGTCGGTCTACTTTTTAGCGCAAGTGGATTTAATTTGGGTTTGTCCTTTTAATGTGATAATTATGAAGGAAGAGGATTAGTTCATTTATGTTAAAACTAGTTCTCACACTTTGAAGACAAAGTCACTTTTCTTGAAAAATGACTAGGAACATAATTGTTAAAAATTTAGTATTTTACGTATTTTCTTTCCTTTAGAATTGATGAAAGTTAAGTCAGCTTGCAAATACGTGTGACTTGGGTCTTCACTTATTTCTATTCTCTCGTAATAACATATGATGTTTTCGGTGTTCCTTACTTGGCTAAGATAGAGGATGGCCTTTCTTTCATTTATTTCCTTGACCCTTATACAGGCTGGTGCTTCCACACGCGACAGCCTGTAATTGTCTGTAACACAAAGAGTTGCCTTTAAGTTATAGGCAAGGTTTCCCGTTATGCCTAGCTCCTCCTCAATGATGTTATAGACGTCGGTGTCATGCTCTACACCGACGTTGATGCCTCCAGATTATATCACTTTCTGCTGGATAGCTTCGTCCAGAATAATCTTCTCTGACCCCAGAATGTTGACGAGACTGAAGATGCCTGGCGCTGACGCCAAGATGTCAGCCGCGTCAGATGGCATAATATTGCCTGCATTTAGTACAACAACTTTACCTACAGCGTCAGAGGTCAGCGCCACCGCTTCACTAATGGCCTGACTAATTACTGAACAATGCTGGGAGACGAGCCACGTCATCTACGTCGTTATCGAAAATACATCCAAACTAGTACTCTATAAATCCTGTATTTAAGACCGCAGGTTCAATTGTTTCAGCTAAGCTGACTTGTACTAGCCTGTTTAGCTATTAATGATAATCATTTAAACAGTAATGTTACGCGGAAGCGACAATTAACACAAAAAGTTTTCAAAACTTTCGTTAATGTTGTTTACGTCAATAATAACAGCGTATTTAAGGACGAAAGTTTCACTGTTTCTTATTTCATAGTTACTCATGTAATTATACAGGTTCCACCTGGGTAACCTGGCAATGGGTTCACAAAACTGACATATTTTCATACCGTTTTCATACATCTCAGCATTACTGGGGTACAAAAAACATTTCGGACACTGTACCTGTTTGTCTGGCGAGACGCACACGAGTCTTGTGCCGATGTCAAGTTTGAAGCTCAAACTGGATTGTTAATTGTTGTGGAAGCTATGTTCCTCTGTAGCCTCCTGGAGCCCCATTTGATCTTGACACTCCAGGTCTTCTTGAGGGAGTGTGGAGTCGTGAGAGGGCAGTACCACCGGCAGAAGTTTACTAAAGCCCCTACATCTTGTAGCGTCGAGCTCCCTCACGGCTTTTGTTAGTGCCTGTGAGTGTGCCTCGTGGTCTTGGGTCCCGAGCGGGTTTGATGATACATTTATTAAGCAGGTAGTAATTTTAGCGAGTTCGGCGGTGGTCATGTCTTTGTAAGGAAGAAGTTTGAAGGCAGCGCTCATCAGCTAATGCTGGCGGGTGAAGTCGAGGAGCATGGTGCCTGAGAAACTTTTGACAGAGTCGGTATTATTATCTGTATTATCATCATCACTATGACCACTCTCCTCGATATTAATTTCGGTATTAATATCATCATTATTCCCGCTGTCCTAGGTATTAATTTCTGTATTACCATACATAGTGGCATTAACGGAGCCAATATTTGTGTCTGGCCTGGAAGATTCAACCTGGTCCTTATCGTTGTCCATATCTTTCGACACTGACCCTGAAGACTGGTCTCTCTCAGACTCCCCTCGGAAACAACAACACAACACTCTCACAATTTTCTTAATCACTGATAAACACATTTTTGATGCGAGTAAATCTGTTTTAATTACCAAAATATATAGGTACAGTGCAATCATCACATCTATAAATCTACTGCATAATTTAGTAAAGTTAGAATGTAACGACTAAACCACACATCAGAAAGTTGAGAAAGGACAAAGCTTTGGTCCGTCCTGGACAATCATCGATTCTTATAATGTATTGATAATGAACATGACATTCTCAGCCACGTTATTGTCACTCATCGTCTGATAACTTACAATGTACTAACCTGTTTGTGGAGAATATTGTTTGGTGGTAGACAGCAGGAAGAATGTTGGAGAGTTCGGAGTAGTTGGTAGTGAGAGTTGTGGGGAGGTTGTTAGCGAGAGTTGTGGGGTGGTTGTTAGTGAGAGTTGTGGGGAGGTTGTTAGTGAGAGTTGTGGGGAGGTTGTTAGTGAGAGTTGTGGGGAGGTTGTTAGTGAGAGTTGTGGGGAGGTTGTTAGTGAGAGTTGTGGGGAGGTTGTTAGCGAGAGTTGTGGGGAGGTTGTTAGGGAGAGTTGTGGGGAGGATGTTAGTGAGATTTGTGGGGAGGTTGTTAGCGAGAGTTGTGGGGAGGTTGTTAGCGAGAGTTGTGGGGAGGTTGTTAGCGAGAGTTGTGGGGAGGTTGTTAGTGAGAGTTGTGGGGAGGTTGTTAGCGAGAGTTGTGGGGAGGTTGTTAGCGAGAGTTGTGGGGAGGTTGTTAGCGAGAGTTGTGAACAGTTGGTAGTGAGAGTTGTGAACAGTTGGTAGCGAGAGTTGTGAACAGTTGGTAGCGAGAGTTGTGAACAGTTGGTAGCGAGAGTTGTGAACCGTTGGTAGTGAGAGTTGTGAACAAGTTGGTAGCAAGAGTTGTGAACAGTTGGTAGCAAGAGTTGTGAACAGTTGGTAGTGAGAGTTGTGAACAGTTGGTAGCAAGAGTTGTGAACAGTTGGTAGTGAGAGTTGTGAACAGTTGGTAGCAAGAGTTGTGAACAGTTGGTAGTGAGAGTTGTGAACAGTTGGTAGTGAGAGTTGTGAACAGTTGGTAGCAAGAGTTGTGAACAAGTTGGTAGTGAGAGTTGTGAACAGTTGGTAGCAAGAGTTGTGAACAGTTGGTAGTGAGAGTTGTGAACAGTTGGTAGTGAGAGTTGTGAACAGTTGGTAGCAAGAGTTGTGAACAGTTGGTAGCAAGAGTTGTGAACAGTTGGTAGCGAGAGTTGTGAACAGTTGATAGCAAGAGTTGTGAACAGTTGGTAGCAAGAGTTGTGAACAAGTTGGTAGTGAGAGTTGTGAACAAGTTGGTAGTGAGAGTTGTGAACAAGTTGGTAGTGAGAGTTGTGAACAGTTGGTAGCAAGAGTTGTGAACAAGTTGGTAGCAAGAGTTGTGAACAGTTGGTAGCAAGAGTTGTGAACAAGTTGGTAGCAAGAGTTGTGAACAAGTTGGTAGCAAGAGTTGTGAACAAGTTGGTAGCAAGAGTTGTGAACAGTTGGTAGTGAGAGTTGTGAACAGTTGGTAGCAAGAGTTGTGAACAGTTGGTAGCAAGAGTTGTGAACAGTTGGTAGTGAGAGTTGTGAACAGTTGGTAGTGAGAGTTGTGAACAGTTGGTAGCGAGAGTTGTGAACAGTTGATAGCAAGAGTTGTGAACAGTTGGTAGCAAGAGTTGTGAACAAGTTGGTAGTGAGAGTTGTGAACAAGTTGGTAGTGAGAGTTGTGAACAAGTTGGTAGTGAGAGTTGTGAACAAGTTGGTAGTGCAACCTGTCCTCTTAAAAAGAACGTCAACATTTGCCGTTTGACTCTACGGCTGTTTTTGGACGTTATTTTGTGTAAAGCTACGTCTATTTTCGCTTCCATGGACTATCTCTTGTTATACAATGAAATACCACACTCTTATTATTCTATAACTCACTGACTATGCTCTGATATTTGTTCTTCAAGTAAAAATATATATATTTTTGCCTTAATTAGGCCATAATCCAGAAAATTCCAGCCTATCGATCTTTATATTTAGGAAAACATCTAATAAATTTGGAAATGAATTTTTCGTTCGCCGACAGTTGCCTGTTACTATTTAACCCTCTATGCTTTAATGTCGCTGGTCATTGTGACTTTCCCAGGATTTATATATGTTTTGTAGTAGCATTTAGTCAGACTACAGTAATTTAACTAATGGGAAACCTCTATAGTTGTCGTAAATTAATAATAATCATTTATCAAATAATACATTAGCAAACATATGCAACATTTTATGTTACGACTTTTCGGGTAGGCCGTTCTGTTTGTTTACAACCCCAATGGTTCAAAATACACAATACTTTTAATATATAAGTGACTAAGTATGCTCTAATATATGGTCCTCAATGAAAATTATCGTTTTTTTTTGTTAATTTGTCCATAATGAATAAGA
>NC_091161.1:22586440-22603940 GCF_040958095.1 Procambarus clarkii | reverse complement strand
TGTTGAATTTTACAAAGTAGGAAGAGATGTTTGTAAAAACAAAAAATCAAATATTTTTGAAAGTATAAGTAGATTTGATATTTTTCTTTAATTGTTTATGTATGCTGTCTCGCCTCCTTTATAAAATGGCATCATTCTTGCTTTTATAAGGATATCAGGAAAAGTAAGGCACTCCAGAGATTTGTTGACTCCTTCCTTGTGTTGCCTAGCCCAGCCCAGCCTAGACAAGGCAGGCTGGGCATCCTAGCCTCACGCAGCTTAGCCCCCACCTACATGTAGTATCCCAGTCCATCCTAAGTGATCATTACCTTACTGGCTGTGTTTTCTCTTCAGCCCTGAATGTAATGTGGTGGAACATAAGCAGATACATATCAGGTCTTAGAGAATCTGTACTTCATACATTTCTTAATAATGTCTCACAAATATTTAAATAATTAAAAAAAATTGTATAATAACTTCATATTATTCTTGCAATTTATTTTTGCATTTTTTTTTATACAAAATTTACATTTTAAAAGATTACCTCTATTTTTAGATTGATGACTTGAAGACTACAGTGCCATCCACAGCAAATCATGGTCTTAAAATATCTCCTAGCAATGACGAGACCAATTTTCACAGAGATCAAATTTTTGCTAAGCAGTAGTCACAGGTAAATATATATTATATATATAATATTATATATATAATATTATATATATAAAATTAACTTCTTCATTGCTCAAAGCACCTTTTGACATTCTGAGAGTTGTGCTATTTTATTAAAAAATTAATTAGGCTATATTTTAATGTTTTGTAATGTTTTCATTACTTTTTTTGTTTTGAAATATAAATTGTTGAGTTTTGAAACATTTTGACATTAACTATACCTGAATATTTATAAACAAAAAAATACCAGAACTATGTCCTTGACAATTGCACTAAGAAGTCTTTGCCAAAATCAGGTGCTCAGTGCAGTAGTTAAAAACTTAAAAGTTGTACCACCTCTGGTGCAAGATTAGGGACCCATAGCCTCAGAGAAGAAAATAGAGAGTACTCAGAGAAGGCCTTGAATAATAGGCAGGCTGTTTGTGTGTTTCGACGGTAAGCTTGCTGACACCAAATGTAGTTACCTAAGTGTAGTTACAGGATTAGAGCTACGCTCGTGGTGTCCCGTCTACCCAGCACTCTTTGTCACATAATGCTTTGAAACTACTGACGGTCTTGGCCGCCACCACCTTCTCACTTAACTTGTTCCAACCGTGTACCACTCTGTATGCGAAAGGAAATTTTTTTATATTTCTTTGGCATCTTTGTTTAGTTAGTTTAAATCTATGACCTTTTGTTCTTGAAGTTCCAGGTCTCGGGAAATCTTTCCTATCGATTTTATCAATTCCTGTTACTATTTTGTACATAGTGATTTTATCACCTCTTTTTGTTGTCTTCTAGTTTTGGCATATATAATGCATCTGACCTCTCCACATAGCTCTTGCCCTTTAGTTCTGGGAGCCACTTAGTAGCATGTCTTTGCACCTTTTCCAGTTTGTTGATGTGCTTCTTAAGATATGGGCACCACACAACTGCTGCATATTCTAGCCTTGGCCGAAAAAAACTCGTGAACAATTTCTTTAGTATTTCGCCATCCATGTATTTAAACGAAATTCTGAAGTTAGAAAGCGTGGCATAGGCTCCTCACACAACGTTCTTTATGTGGGCCTCAAGTGATAGTTTTCTATCTAGAATCAACCCTAGACCTCTTTCTTTTATCAGAATTATATAAAGATTTCTCACATAATTTGTAGGTTGTGTGGGATCTATGTTCTATTCCACATTCCATAACATGGCATTTATTCACATTAAATTTCATTTGCCAAGTGGTGCTCCATATATTTATTTTGTCCAGGTTTTCTTGAAGGGCATGACAATCATCTAAATTTCTTATCCATCCCATTATCTTAGCATCATCAGCAAACATGTTTATATAATTCTGTATTCCAACTGGTAGATCATTTATGTAGACAATGAACATTTCTGGTGCATGTACTGTGGTACTCCACTTGTGACACTTCTCCAGTCCGATTGCCTCTGATTACTGCCCTCATTTTTCTATCAGTCAGAAAATTTTTCATCCATGTTAGAAGCTTACCTGTCACCCATCCAAAATTTTCTAGTTTCCAGAACAACCTCTTATGTGGAACTCTGTCGAAAGCCTTTTTTATGTCTAGATAGATGCAGTCGACCCAACTACCTATTTCCTTTAAAATCTCTGTGGCTCAATCATAGAAACTGAGTAAATTCGATACACAGGATCTTCCAGATCGAAAACAATACTGTCTGTGTGATATTATATAATTTCTCTCCAGGTGTTCTACCCATTTAGTTTTTATTATTTTTTTTCAATCTTTTCACTGTTACACTTGTCAATGATTCAGGTCTATAACTGAGAGGGGTGGGGTCTTCCCTGTTGCCACTTTTGTAGATTGGAACTATGTTAGCCTTTTTCCACATGTTTGCTATGACTCCTATACACAGGGATGCCTGAAAGATCAGGTGAAGTGAAAGGCTGAGCTCAGGTGCACATTCTCTCAGAACCCATGGTGAAACTCCATCTGGACCAACTGCTTTGTTCTTACTTAGCTACTTTAGCATATTTTCCACTTCATCTCTAGACACCTCTATACGCTCTATGATGTTCTCAGAAATTCTTATTGTGTCTGGTTCTCTTAAGATTTCATTTTGTATAAACACACTTTGGAACTTTTGGTTTAATGTTTCACACATTGCATTATCATTTTCTGTGAATCTGTTTCCTATTTTCAACCTCTGGATATTATCCTTTACCTGCAATTTGTTGTTTATGAATTTGTAGAATAGGCCCAGTTCTGTTTTACATTTATCCATTATCCCTTTTTAAAAATTTCTTTCTGCCTCTTCCCTTACTGCTGTATAGTTGTTTCTCGCATCTTTGTATCGCTGGTATGATTGGGGGTTTGGCTTCTTTCTATTTTGATACCTGCTTGATGGGGTTCTGCTCTTCTACTCCCCAAGCCCGGCCCGAGGCCAGGCTCGACTTGTGAGAGTTTGGTCCACCAGGCTGTTGCTTGGAGCGGCCCGCAGGGTCACATACCCACCACAGCCCGGCTGATCCGGAACTTCTCTTAGAAAACAGTCCAGTTTTCTCCTGAAGATGTCCACGGTTGTTCCGGCAATATTTCTTATAGTCGCTGGGAGGACGTTGAACAACCGCGGACCTCTGATGTTTATACAGTGCTCTCTGATTGTGCCTGTGGCACTTCTGCTCTTCACTGGTTCAATCTTGCATTTTTTTCCATATCGTTCACTCCAGTACGTTGTTATTTTACTGTGTAGATTTGGGACCTGGCCCTCCAGTATCTTCCATGTGTATATTATTTGGTATCTCTCTCGTCTCCTTTCTAGAGAGTACATTTGGAGAGCTTTGAGACGATCCCAATAATTTAGGTGTTTTATCTCGTCTATGCGTGCCGTATATGTTCTCTGTATTCCCTCTATTTCAGCAATCTCTCCTGCTCTGAAGGGGGAAGTGAATACTGAGCAGTACTCGAGATGGGACAACATAAGTGACTTGAAGAGTACAACCATTGTGATGGGATCCCTGGATTTGAAAGTTCTCGTAATCCATCCGATGATTTTTCTGGCTGACGCAATATTTGCTTGGTTATGCTCCCTAAACATTAGATCGTCGGACATCATTATTCCCAAATCCTTGACATGCTGTTTTTCTACTATGGGAAGATTCGATTGTGTTTTGTACCCTGTATTATGTTTCAGATCCTCATTTTTGCCATACCTGAAATTTATCACTGTTAAACATCATGTTATTTTCTGCTGCCCAATCGAAAACTTTGTTGACATCTGCTTGTAGTTTTTCAATGTCTTTCATTCCATTTTTGTGTCTTTTGGTCTGTGGCCCTCTCTCAATTTCTGTTGAACCAATCCTGTTTTCTGGCCCTGCATCTCTGTTTTGGTATGAATGTTTGTGTGCCTTCATTGTATATTTTGCAAAATTTGGCATACATTTAATTTACTTCCCTGTCTAGCAACAAGTCTGCCTAATTACTTATTAAAAAAAATTTGAAGTTCCCCATAGTGACCTCTCTCT
Organism: Procambarus clarkii; assembly: GCF_040958095.1. Classification (NCBI taxonomy): domain Eukaryota; kingdom Metazoa; phylum Arthropoda; class Malacostraca; order Decapoda; family Cambaridae; genus Procambarus; species Procambarus clarkii. The sequence goes on along the minus strand of NC_091161.1, from coordinate 22,599,820 downwards.
CTTGAAATCAAGTTTATCAACTGTTTCAATGTCCCCATTTTCTGTGTGTGTGTGTTTGGAGGCTAAGCTTGCTGATACCATGTGTGTGTGTGTTTGGAGGCTAAGCTTGCTGATACCATGTGTGTGTGTGTGTGTTTGGAGGCTAAGCTTGCTGATACCATGTGTGTGTGTGTTTGGAGGCTAAGCTTGCTGATACCATGTGTGTGTGTGTTTGGAGGCTAAGCTTGCTGATACCATATGTGTGTGTGTGTGTTTGGAGGCTAAGCTTGCTGATACCATGTGTGTGTGTGTTTGGAGGCTAAGCTTGCTGATACCATGTGTGTGTGTGTGTGTTTGGAGGCTAAGCTTGCTGATACCATGTGTGTGTGTGTTTGGAGGCTAAGCTTGCTGATACCATGTGTGTGTGTGTGTTTGGAGGCTAAGCTTGCTGATACCATGTGTGTGTGTGTGTTTGGAGGCTAAGCTTGCTGATACCATGTGTGTGTGTGTGTTTGGAGGCTAAGCTTGCTGATACCATGTGTGTGTGTGTTTGGAGGCTAAGCTTGCTGATACCGTTTGTGTGTGTGTGTGTGTGTGTGTGTTTAGAGGCTAAGCTTGCTGATACCATGTGTGTATTTGGAGGCTAAGCTTGCTGATACCATGTGTGTGTGTGTTTGGAGGCTAAGCTTGCTGATACCATGTGTGTGTGTGTGTTTGGAGGCTAAGTTTGCTGATACCATGTGTGTGTGTGTGTTTGGAGGCTAAGTTTGCTAACACCGTGTGTGTACTCACCTGTTTAAATTATAATAGGGGTGTGTACCACCTCTGGTGCAATTGTAGGGACCCACAGCCTTGAAGAAAATAGAGTATTCAGAGAAGACCTTGTGGATTCTCACTGAACACTAATCTTTTCTTCTCCTATCACCCCTCTTATTTTGTTTTATGCTGTATTCTATTATATATCATATAAATACATAGCCAAATGGCAATATTTATTATGTCTATACAAAAAGAAGACATCCACTTTATTTTTTTTCTCTCCTTTGTTTCTATGTGGATTTTGTTGTGACTAATGATTCTCCTCCTTCCCATCAACAGGTCTTCCTCACTGGGCTTGCTCGGCTTTTGTGTTACTGTGAGGGTGCCATCATCGTTTACCCTTCAAGGCTGACTCATGCTGGCATTGCATTTGTGGACTTCCCTTCACAGTAAACAGTCCTTCTCCATATGGTGATTGTCCAGGGCAAGCAGGGTGTGACTGCCATCTTGGAGAAGCAGGGTCTTTTAATATGAAGAATCTTCCGTCTTCTCTACTTACGCCAGCTTGTGCCGGCCTTGCATTCTTGTTACTTCATGGCCCTTGGGCCTTTTTTATTTATTTTACATAATAAATTTTTTGATTAATACCCGTGTTTCACAAGAGATCCTTAACATTTTAAGCACCAATTGTATTGACTAATGTACATCTTGTAACCTTTAAGACATAAATAGACAAGACATAGATAAATGAGTGAATAATACTGAGTGACTAGGTTAGGGCGAGGAACATAGTACAGTGTCTGGCTTTGGAAGAATGCCTACTGTTTTAGAAACCTTATTGCCATGATCATAATCGTATGGGTTAAAAAGCATTTGTTGTCACTCCTACACTGTGGCTTGTTGAGCTTGAAACCTTTGCTCCTTGTTCGTGTTACATCTGACCTTTTGAAGAAATTGTATGAATCAATATCCTCCAAATTGTTCAGTATTTTAAAGGTTTCGCTCTATTACTCTCTCATTTGCATATATCTAAGCATATAGATTAGATATAGATTTAGATTAGATTTTTTATTCAGGTAAAGGTACATACATTGCAGATGAGTTACAAAGGGAAAGACATTGACTAGAGTTCACTAGCTCTATTGGAAGAGAAACGTCTGCAAGACAAGTGTGGGCAAAAATTAAGGTAGCAGCGGCTCACAACGACCCCCAACGGCTTCATTTTGTATCTTCTCTAACTTGCCCATCCTACCTTTACCAAAACAACAAATGACAGGTGCAGCATAATCAATAAGAAATCTTACAGTACTCAAGTACATCATTCGTAGCACTTGGACTCCCACTCCTTTCCACAGCATGCCAAGGCCTTCAGAGGTTGTAATCTCTTCCGACATTGACTCAACAGTCTGTTCATCTCAGTTTCCAAACTCTCATAGGTATATCCAACATATATGCCTAAATATTTATATATATTAACTCTCTATATTTTTACCGTTTATTTCCAATATAATGGGCCTCCGACTTCTACATTCAAACTTTAGTTTTGTCTTCATTAACCACTAGTCCCATGTGGTGACACTGGTTTCCGAAATTGTCCAACACTGTTTGAATCTTTGAAATATCTTTGCCCTGAAACAAAATATCATCAGCATATATGATTGGAGTTACCCAATTTGAGTATTTCTCAGATGCTATCTTATTCATTAGTACATAAAACAGGGTGAGACTCAACACTCCTCCCTGAGGTGTGCAGAGTTCTTGACCTTGATACCTTGAACCATACAACCTTGATACCACACCTGAGCCTTCCTTTCCTGAAGATAATCCCCTATCCAGCGCAATAATCTCCCTTCAACACCAAGACCAGCTAATTCATATAAAATAACCTCTTTGTTGGCTTTATCAAAAGCTCCTTATAAATCAATAAAAATTCTATAATAATCATTACCATTAGCTAGACATTTAATAATACAGTCAGAGGTACTTTTTCCTCTGAGGAACCCGAAAAATTATTAGACAGCTGATCACCTATTATATACAAAAGTTTATTTAAAATGATCCTCTCCATCATTTTACAAAAACACGAGGTTAAAGACACAGGTCTGTACTCTCCATTGGCTTTAGGGATAAGGATGATCATAGTTCTTTTTCATTTACTGGGAATTCTGCCCTCTTTATAACTAATATTAAAGAGGTCTAACAGCGGGCTTTTCGTCATAATGGCAAGTTCATTAAGTATTTCATAAGTTACTCCATCCTCCCCAGGGGGCGGTAGATTTCCCAACTTTAATCGCCGTTATTAGTTCTTCTCTGGTAATACCTGTGCAAGTGACATCACCACTGTTACCTGCTGTAAGTATAAAATCCTTTCTTAGATCTTTCCAAGAATCAAACGACTCTCTCGTTACAGCGGGTAATTAAATGAACTAAGTTTGGCAGCTTCCGCCCATTTATTTACGAGACCTTTTGCAATTCCTTACTGGTCAGGATGTGCAACAAAATTATGCTTTTTACCCCTTATTTCATTTATGTCTTGCCAGATTTCCTTCAAGTTTGTTACTCCTAACTTTCTCTGCAAACTCCTGCCAATACTTGCTCCAAATTTCCTTTCTCTTCTCCGCACACTTTTATGGGGGGATGCTTTTCTATACCAGATGTTTTCCGGTTCAATGTTGCATTAAATACATCTACCTCCTTAATTAAATCTTAATAAAATGCTTCTGCCGAAACTGGCTTATAAGTATCATACCAAGACTTAATATGACCAACAAGACCCCTTAATTCTCCCTTATTAAACTTTAAGCTTTTCCTCTGAAGGCAGGCATGCTTTTTATCTAGTTTAAGCTGTATTTGTAATGCAAAATCTCTTAGCATTTCATCTACAGTAAGACAATTCTCCTCTATGCCCTCAGCATTTATCAAACAAGCATAATCTAATCTCCCTCCCCTCAGATGAGTAGGAGAGGGCTCGCCCAGCAGTTGAACATCTTCATGTTCAACATGTTCATCTTCATGTTCAGATTGTTACCATCCCTATCCCCAGTTTCCTGGAGTGCTGCTATGTTAATATTCTCTCTAAGAGTATAATAGTGTACATCCACCGCTCTAGTTTTTAATCCATTAACGTTCCAAGATAATATTATCAATCTACTTTCATCCATGAACATCCATGATCAACTTGAAGTGATAGTGAGTCTTCTTCCGTGTTAATTTCCCTACCTATTTTTGTATCATCTGCAAATTTGCAAATGTTGCTACTCAACATAAGAACACAAGAACAAAGGCAACTGCAGAAGGCCCACCGGCCCATACGAGGCAGCTCCTACCTACAACCACCCAATTAATTTGCCAGTTCCTTTACGACTTGGGACTTAAATCCATTTACACTTTGGGCTTCTGAGTCTTTTAGTTTGTCAATGCTCTTCCTGATTGTGTCGCGTGTAATTGGTATTTCTCTTAATTCATTCTCCTTACCTCCGACAAACATTTGTGTTGGTGATGGGATGTCATTCAAGCTTTCTAGTGTGAACACTGATGTTAGGTATTCATTGAGAGTGTTTGCCGCCCTTTTATGATACAACTTAAAATTGTTAGTCTCATCTTTTATGGGTCCTACGGAGTCAGTTCTTTGTTTGGGTTTTACTTCGTATATACTTGCCCGAAACGCTATGCGTATTAGTGGCTTTAGGTATTGTATTTTAAATTTTAAAATTTTGCCCCGAGGTGCGAGTTTATTGGGAGTACTTAGCTGTATCATTAGCAAGGTAATTAACTATAGTTTGCTGTCCTCCGTCCTTTAACAAATCCATTGACCCCTCCCCTAACCTGCCTATTTTGTGCAATAGTCGGTTTAGGATGATCCTTTCAAGCATCTTCCAAGTGCATTACATGAGACTGATAGGTCTATAATTGCCAGGGTCATTGGGTTTCGGTATTGGGACCATTATTGCATGTTTCCATTGTGTGGGCAACACTCCACATAGGAATGACTTGTTAAACAGGTGGAGTAGTGGATTGCCAGACACTTCACACAGTGCATTGAGTATGTCGTAGGTGACGCCATCTTCACCAGGTGCTGTACTTTTACCCATTTCATAGCCCCCTTTACTTCCTTGGCTGTAATTGGTTCCCCATACTCGTCATCACTAGATTGTGCTCTTGTTATCCTAATCCTTCTGTCATTATGTCGGAGGAGCTGTTCCCTGCTTACTTCTGCAGGGAGGGAGGAGGATGATGCTGCATCACTCCACTTGTGTATTAGTTCTTCAGCCTTACCCTGGGGGTCGTTGTGAGCCGCAGGCCGGGCTCTGCTCCCCTTAGCTACCTTAATTTTTGCCCACACTTGTCTTGCAGACGTTTCTCTTCCAATAGAGCTAGTGAACTCTAGTCATTGTCTTTCCCTTTGTAACTCATCTGCAATGTATGTACCTTTACCTGACTAAAAAATCTAATCTAAATCTATATCTAATCTATATGCTTAGATATATGCAAATAAGAGAGTAATAGAGCGAAACCTTTAAAATACTGAACAATTTGGAGGATATTGATTCATACAATTTCTTCAAAAGGTCAGATGTAACACGAACAAGGAGCAAAGGTTTCAAGCTCAACAAGCCACAGTGTAGGAGTGACAACAAATGCTTTTTAACCCATACGATTATGATCATGGCAATAAGGTTTCTAAAACAGTAGGCATTCTTCCAAAGCCAGACACTGTACTATGTTCCTCGCCCTAACCTAGTCACTCAGTATTATTCACTCATTTATCTATGTCTTGTCTATTTATGTCTTAAAGGTTACAAGACGTACATTAGTCAATACAATTGGTGCTTAAAATGTTAAGGATCTCTTGTGAAACACGGGTATTAATCAAAAAATTTATTATGTAAAATAAATAAAAAAGGCCCAAGGGCCATGAAGTAACAAGAATGCAAGGCCGGCACAAGCTGGCGTAAGTAGAGAAGACGGAAGATTCTTTATATTAAAAGACCCTGCTTCTCCAAGATGGCAGTCACACCCTGCTTGCCCTGGACAATCACCATATGGCGAAGGACTGTTTACTGTGAAGGGAAGTCCACAAATGCAATGCCAGCATGAGTCAGTCTTGAAGGGTAAACGATGATGGCACCCTCACAGTAACACAAAAGCCGAGCAAGCCCAGTGAGGAAGACCTGTTGATGGGAAGGAGGAGAATCATTAGTCACAACAAAATCCACATAGAAACAAAGGAGAGAAAAAAATAAAGTGGATGTCTTCTTTTTGTATAGACATAATAAATATTGCCATTTGGCTATGTATTTATATGATATATAATAGAATACAGCATAAAACAAAATAAGAGGGGTGGTAGGAGAAGAAAAGATTAGTGTTCAGTGAGAATCCACAAGGTCTTCTCTGAATACTCTTTATTTTCTTCAAGGCTGTGGGTCCCTACAATTGCACCAGAGGTGGTACACACCCCTATTATTATTTAAACAGGTGAGTACACACACGGTGTTAGCAAACTTAGCCTCCAAACACACACACACACATGGTATCAGCAAGCTTAGCCTCCAAACACACACACACATGGTATCAGCAAGCTTAGCCTCCAAACACACACACACACACATGGTATCAGCAAGCTTAGCCTCCAAACACACACACACATGGTATCAGCAAGCTTAGCCTCCAAATACACACATGGTATCAGCAAGCTTAGCCTCTAAACACACACACAAATGGTATCAGCAAGCTTAGCCTCCAAATTCACACACACACATGGTATCACCAAGCTTAGCCTCTAAACACACACACACACACACACACATGGTATCAGCAAGCTTAGCCTCCAAACACACACACACACACATGGTATCAGCAAGCTTAGCCTCTAAACACACACACAAATGGTATCAGCAAGCTTAGCCTCCAAATTCACACACACACATGGTATCAGCAAGCTTAGCCTCTAAACACACACACACACACACACACATGGTATCAGCAAGCTTAGCCTCCAAACACACACACACACACACATGGTATCAGCAAGCTTAGCCTCCAAACACACACATACACACATAGTAAAAACACACACACACACATAGTTTACACATAGTGTAAACCTCACTTCGCTGGAAGACAGAAGAGTTAGGGGGGACATGATCACCACATTCAAGATTCTGAAGGGGATTGATAGGGTAGATAAAGACAGTCTATTTAACACAAGGGGCACACGTACTAGGGGACACAGGTGGAAACTGAGTGCCCAAATGAGCCACAGAGATATTAGAAAGAACTTTTTTAGTGTCAGAGTGGTTGACAAATGGAATGCATTAGGCAGTGATGTGGTGGAGGCTGACTCCATACACAGTTTCAAGTGTAGATATGACAGAGCCCGATAGGCTCAGGAATCTGTACACCTGTTGATTGACGGTTGAGAGGCGGGACCAAAGAGCCAGAGCTCATTCCCCGCAAACACAACTAGGTGAGTACAACTAGGTGAGTATAGTATCAGCAAGCTTAGCCTCCAAACACACACACACACAAATGGTATCAGCAAGCTTAGCCTCTAAACACACACACAAATGGTATCAGCAAGCTTAGCCTCCAAATTCACACACACACATGGTATCAGCAAGCTTAGCCTCTAAACACACACACACACACACACACATGGTATCAGCAAGCTTAGCCTCCAAACACACACACACACACACACATGGTATCAGCAAGCTTAGCCTCCAAACACACACACACACACATAGTATCAGCAAGCTTAGCCTCCAAACACACACACACACAAATGGTATCAGCAAGCTTAGCCTCCAAACACACACACACATGGTATCAGCAAGCATAGCCTCCAAACACACACACACACACATGGTATCAGCAAACTTAGCCTCCAAACACACACACACACATGGTATCAGCAAGCTTAGCCTCCAAACACACACACACAAGCGTGAAGTCACTAGTGGAGTCCCACAGGGCTCTGTACTCGGTCCTATCTTGTTTCTGATATATGTAAATGATCTCCCGGAGGGTATCGATTCATTTCTCTCAATGTTTGCGGACGATGCTAAAATTATGAGAAGGATTAAAACAGAAGAGGACTGTTTGAGGCTTCAAGAAGACCTAGACAAGCTGAAGGAATGGTCGAACAAATGGTTGTTAGAGTTTAACCCAACCAAATGTAATGTAATGAAGATAGGTGTAGGGAGCAGGAGGCCAGATACAAGGTATCATCTGGGAGAGGAAATTCTTCAGGAGTCAGAGAAGGAAAAAGACTTGGGGGTTGATATCACGCCAGACCTGTCTCCTGCAGCACATATCAAGCGGATAACATCAGCGGCATATGCCAGGCTGGCCAACATACGAACGGCATTCAGAAACTTGTGTAAAGAATCATTCAGAACTTTGTATACCACATATGTCAGGCCAATCCTGGAGTATGCAGCCCCAGCATGGAGTCCATATCTAGTCAAGGATAAGACTAAACTGGAAAAGGTTCAAAGGTTTGCCACCAGACTAGTACCCGAGCTGAGAGGTATGAGCTACGAGGAGAGACTACGGGAATTAAACCTCACTTCGCTGGAAGACAGAAGAGTTAGGGGGGACATAATCACCACATTCAAGATTCTGAAGGGGATTGATAGGGTAGATAAAGACAGTCTATTTAACACAAGGGGAACACGCACAAGGGGACACAGGTGGAAACTGAGTGCCCAAATGAGCCACAGAGATATTAGAAAGAACTTTTTTAGTGTCAGAGTGGTTGACAAATGGAATGCATTAGGAAGTGATGTGGTGGAGGCTGACTCCATACACAGTTTCAAGTGTAGATATGACAGAGCCCGATAGGCTCATGAATCTGTACACCTGTTGATTGACGGTTGAGAGGCGGGACCAAAGAGCCAGAGCTCAACCCCCGCAAACACAACTAGGTGAGTACAACTAGGTGACTAGGTGAGTACACACACATGGTATCAGCAAGCTTAGCCTCCAAACACACACACACATGGTATCAGCAAGCTTAGCCTCCAAACACACACACACAGAAAATGGGGACATTGAAACAGTTGATAAACTTGATTTCAAGAGAGAGAGAGGTCACTATGGGGAACTTCAAATTTTTTTTAATAAGTAATTAGGCAGACTTGTTGCTAGACAGGGAAGTAAATTAAATGTATGCCAAATTTTGCAAAATATACAATGAAGGCACACAAACATTCATACCAAAACAGAGATGCAGGGCCAGAAAACAGGATTGGTTCAACAGAAATTGAGAGAGGGCCACAGACCAAAAGACACAAAAATGGAATGAAAGACATTGAAAAACTACAAGCAGATGTCAACAAAGTTTTCGATTGGGCAGCAGAAAATAACATGATGTTTAACAGTGATAAATTTCAGGTATGGCAAAAATGAGGATCTGAAACATAATACAGGGTACAAAACACAATCGAATCTTCCCATAGTAGAAAAACAGCATGTCAAGGATTTGGGAATAATGATGTCCGACGATCTAATGTTTGGGAGCATAACCAAGCAAATATTGCGTCAGCCAGAAAAATGATCGGATGGATTATGAGAACTTTCAAATCCAGGGATCCCATCACAATGGTTGTACTCTTCAAGTCACTTATGTTGTCCCGTCTCGAGTACTGCTCAGTATTCACTTTCCCCTTCAGAGCACGGTTGCACGGTTGTTCCTGCCGGAACAACCGTGGACATCTTCAGGAGAAAACTGGACTGTTTTCTAAGAGAAGTTCCGGATCAGCCGGGCTGTGGTGGGTATGTGGCCCTGCGGGCCGCTCCAAGCAACAGCCTGGTGGACCAAACTCTCACAAGTCGAGCCTGGCCTCGGGCCGGGCTTGGGGAGTAGAAGAGCAGAACCCCATCAAGCAGGTATCAAAATAGAAAGAAGCCAAACCTCCAATCATACCAGCGATACAAAGATGCGAGAAACAACTATACAGCAGTAAGGGAAGTGGCAGAAAGAAATTTTTAAAAAGGGATAATGGATAAATGTAAAACAGAACTGGCCCTATTCTACAAATTCATAAACAACAAATTGCAGGTAAAGGATAATATCCAGAGGTTGAAAATAGGAAACAGATTCACAGAAAATGATAATGCAATGTGTGAAACATTAAACCAAAAGTTCCAAAGTGTGTTTATACAAAATGAAATCTTAAGAGAACCAGACACAATAAGAATTTCTGAGAACATCATAGAGCGTATAGAGGTGTCTAGAGATGAAGTGGAAAATATGCTAAAGTAGCTAAGTAAGAACAAAGCAGTTGGTCCAGATGGAGTTTCACCATGGGTTCTGAGAGAATGTGCACCTGAGCTCAGCCTTTCACTTCACCTGATCTTTCAGGCATCCCTGTGTATAGGAGTCATAGCAAACATGTGGAAAAAGGCTAACATAGTTCCAATCTACAAAAGTGGCAACAGGGAAGACCCCACCCCTCTCAGTTATAGACCTGAATCATTGACAAGTGTAACAGTGAAAAGATTGAAAAAAAAAATAATAAAAACTAAATGGGTAGAACACCTGGAGAGAAATTATATAATATCACACAGACAGTATTGTTTTCGATCTGGAAGATCCTGTGTATCGAATTTACTCAGTTTCTATGATTGAGCCACAGAGATTTTAAAGGAAATAGGTAGTTGGGTCGACTGCATCTATCTAGACATAAAAAAGGCTTTCGACAGAGTTCCACATAAGAGGTTGTTCTGGAAACTAGAAAATTTTGGATGGGTGACAGGTAAGCTTCTAACATGGATGAAAAATTTTCTGACTGATAGAAAAATGAGGTCAGTAATCAGAGGCAATCGGACTGGAGAAGTGTCACAAGTGGAGTACTACAGTACATGCACCAGAAATGTTCATTGTCTACATAAATGATCTACCAGTTGGAATACAGAATTATATAAACATGTTTGCTGATGATGCTAAGATAATGGGATGGATAAGAAATTTAGATGATTGTCATGCCCTTCAAGAAAACCTGGACAAAATAAATATATGGAGCACCACTTGGCAAATGAAATTTAATGTGAATAAATGCCATGTTATGGAATGTGGAATAGAACATAGATCCCACACAACCTACAAATTATGTGAGAAATCTTTATATAATTCTGATAAAAGAAAGAGGTGTATGGGATAAAAGGTTGGTTCTAGATAGAAAACTATCACTTGAGGCCCACATAAAGAACGTTGTGTGAGGAGCCTATGCCACCCTTTCTAACTTCAGAATTTTGTTTAAATACATGGATAGCGAAATACTAAAGAAATTGTTCACGAGTTTTGTTCGGCCAAGGCTAGAATATGCAGCAGTTGTGTGGTGCCCATATCTTAAGAAGCACATCAACAAACTGGAAAAGGTGCAAAGACATGCTACTAAGTGGCTCCCAGAACTAAAGGGCAAGAGCTATGTGGAGAGGTCAGATGCATTATATATGCCAAAACTAGAAGACAACAAAAAGAGGTGATAAAATCACTATGTACAAAATAGTAACAGGAATTGATAAAATCGATAGGGAAGATTTCCCGAGACCTGGAACTTCAAGAACAAAAGGTCATAGATTTAAACTAACTAAACAAAGATGCCAAAGAAATATAAAAAAATTTCCTTTCGCATACAGAGTGGTACACGGTTGGAACAAGTTAAGTGAGAAGGTGGTGGCGGCCAAGACCGTCAGTAGTTTCAAAGCATTATGTGACAAAGAGTGCTGGGTAGACGGGACACCACGAGCGTAGCTCTAATCCTGTAACTACACTTAGGTAACTACATTTGGTGTCAGCAAGCTTACCGTCGAAACACACAAACAGCCTGCCTATTATTCAAGGCCTTCTCTGAGTACTCTCTATTTTCTTCTCTGAGGCTATGGGTCCCTAATCTTGCACCAGAGGTGGTACAACTTTTAAGTTTTTAACTACTGCACTGAGCACCTGATTTTGGCAAAGACTTCTTAGTGCAATTGTCAAGGACATAGTTCTGGTATTTTTTTGTTTATAAATATTCAGGTATAGTTAATGTCAAAATGTTTCAAAACTCAACAATTTATATTTCAAAACAAAAAAAGTAATGAAAACATTACAAAACATTAAAATATAGCCTAATTAATTTTTTAATAAAATAGCACAACTCTCAGAATGTCAAAAGGTGCTTTGAGCAATGAAGAAGTTAATTTTATATATATAATATTATATATATAATATTATATATATAATATATATTTACCTGTGACTACTGCTTAGCAAAAATTTGATCTCTGTGAAAATTGGTCTCGTCATTGCTAGGAGATATTTTAAGACCATGATTTGCTGTGGATGGCACTGTAGTCTTCAAGTCATCAATCTAAAAATAGAGGTAATCTTTTAAAATGTAAATTTTGTATAAAAAAAAATGCAAAAATAAATTGCAAGAATAATATGAAGTTATTATACAATTTTTTTTTAATTATTTAAATATTTGTGAGACATTATTAAGAAATGTATGAAGTACAGATTCTCTAAGACCTGATATGTATCTGCTTATGTTCCACCACATTACATTCAGGGCTGAAGAGAAAACACAGCCAGTAAGGTAATGATCACTTAGGATGGACTGGGATGCTACATGTAGGTGGGGGCTAAGCTGCGTGAGGCTAGGATGCCCAGCCTGCCTTGTCTAGGCTGGGCTGGGCTAGGCAACACAAGGAAGGAGTCAACAAATCTCTGGAGTGCCTTACTTTTCCTGATATCCTTAAAAAAGCAAGAATGATGCCATTTTATAAAGGAGGCGAGACAGCAGACATAAACAATTAGAGAAAAATATCAAATCTACTTATACTTTCAAAAATATTTGATTTTTTTTTTTACAAACATTTCTTCCTACTTTGTAAAATTCAACATGAATACAAACACACACACACATCCCTAGGAAGCAGCCCATAGCAGCTGTCTAACTCCCAGGTACTTATTTACTATTAGGTGAACCAGATATAGAGAATAACCACAAAATCTTGTAAAGCCACTAGTACACGCAGCATTTCAGGAAAGATATATAATATTAATATTATATATATATATATGTATATATATATATATATATATATATATATATTGTGACGGTAACGCGTTGGTGTTCGGCTGTTTAAGGCTAGGGGTATGGCCTCGTCACATAGTTATAAAAAAAAATAGAAAAACTGGAACTTCGTCTGTGGTAAGGTAAGGAGAAGACACACAAAACACAAGTAAATTTTAACAATGAAATTTTAATTACGTTAAATAAATCAAAACATGAATAAAATGCACAAACAAATTCTTATAATAAAATCAATCAAAATAATAAGAATAATTAGATGACACAATGAAAAGTTACGTTAAGGCAAAATAACAAGAAGTGCAATACAAAGTAAAATGGGAGGTGCTGGAATATTGGCTTAAAGCCACCACTTCTCTCAGTACACGCTAGCGTCTAGCCGGGAGGAGTGGTGACAACGAGAGCACTGAACATTCTGAAGTCCGAGGTTGGGGCGACCCCAGACATCAAGTAGTATGGGGGGGCGAGTACAGGTGCAGCCAGACCGGCGACCAATCAGCGGAGCCGGTAGCGATCAACATGTAGTTTGGTGGTTTGGGTCCGAACAGGTGGC
>NC_091161.1:22553940-22581440 GCF_040958095.1 Procambarus clarkii | reverse complement strand
CTTGGAAAATTGTAATGACCAGCGACATAAAATATAACAATGAAATAATAGCAGGTAACTATAGGTGAACGAAAAATTAAATTCCAAATTGATTAGATGTTTTTCTAAATATAAAGATCGACCTGAAGGAATTTCGTGAATTATGGACTAATTCAACAAAACAATAGGTAATTTTACTTGAAGAACAGATACCAGAGAATAGTTAGTGAGTACATTTATATTGTATAATGGGAGAAAGCCCCTGGTAGCCGCGAATTAAAATAACCACCTACATTAATTGATAACTAGGAAATAGTATCTGGAAACTTTATCTGAACGAAAACACAATACCAATTTGTTTAGATGTTTTTCTTCATATAAAGATCAACAGTAAGGAATCTTATTCATTATGGACAAATTAACAAAAAAAAAAACGATAATTTTCATTGAGGACCATATATTAGAGCATACTTAGTCACTTATATATTAAAAGTATTGTGTATTTTGAACCATTGGGGTTGTAAACAAACAGAACGGCCTACCCGAAAAGTCGTAACATAAAATGTTGCATATGTTTGCTAATTTATTATTTGATAAATGATTATTATTAATTTACGACAACTATAGAGGTTTCCCATTAGTTAAATTACTGTAGTCTGACTAAATGCTACTACAAAACCTATATAAATCCTGGGAAAGTCACAATGACCAGCGACATTAAAGCATAGAGGGTTAAATAGTAACAGGCAACTGTCGGCGAACGAAAAATTCATTTCCAAATTTATTAGATGTTTTCCTAAATATAAAGATCGATAGGCTGGAATTTTCTGGATTATGGCCTAATTAAGGCAAAAATATATATATTTTTACTTGAAGAACAAATATCAGAGCATAGTCAGTGAGTTATAGAATAATAAGAGTGTGGTATTTCATTGTATAACAAGAGATAGTCCATGGAAGCGAAAATAGACGTAGTTTTACACAAAATAACGTCCAAAAACAGCCGTACAGTCAAACGGCAAATGTTGACGTTCTTTTTAAGAGGACAGGTTGGGTAGTGAGAGTTGTGAACAGTTGGTAGCGAGAGTTGTGAACAAGTTGGTAGTGAGAGTTGTGAACAGTTGGTAGCAAGAGTTGTGAACAAGTTGGTAGTGAGAGTTGTGAACAGTTGGTAGTGAGAGTTGTGAACAGGTGGTAGTGAGAGTTGTGAACAGTTGGTAGTGAGAGTTGTGAACAGTTGGTAGTGAGAGTTGTGAACAGTTGGTAGCAAGAGTTGTGAATAGTTGGTAGCAAGAGTTGTGAACAGTTGGTAGCAAGAGTTGTGAACAGTTGGTAGTGAGAGTTGTGGACAGTTGGTAGTGAGAGTTGTGAACAGTTGGTAGTGAGAGTTGTGAACAGTTGGTAGTGAGAGTTGTGAACAGTTGGTAGTGAGAGTTGTGAACAGTTGGTAGTGAGAGTTGTGAACAGTTGGTAGTGAGAGTTGTGAACAGTTGGTAGCGAGAGTTGTGAACAGTTGGTAGCGAGAGTTGTGAACAGTTGGTAGCAAGAGTTGTGAACAGTTGGTAGTGAGAGTTGTGAACAAGTTGGTAGCAAGAGTTGTGAACAGTTGGTAGCAAGAGTTGTGAACAGTTGGTAGTGAGAGTTGTGAACAGTTGGTAGCGAGAGTTGTGAACAGTTGGTAGCGAGAGTTGTTAACAAGTTGGTAGTGAGAGTTGTGAACAGTTGGTAGCGAGAGTTGTGAACAGTTGGTAGTGAGAGTTGTGAACAGTTGGTAGTGAGAGTTGTGAACAAGTTGGTAGTGAGAGTTGTGAACAGTTGGTAGCGAGAGTTGTGAACAGTTGGTAGTGAGAGTTGTGAACAGTTGGTAGCGAGAGTTGTGAACAGTTGGTAGCAAGAGTTGTGAACAGTTGGTAGTGAGAGTTGTGAACAGTTGGTAGTGAGAGTTGTGAACAGTTGGTAGCGAGAGTTGTGAACAGTTGGTAGCAAGAGTTGTGAACAGTTGGTTATCTTGAGGTTATCTTGAGATGATTTCGGGGCTTTAGTGTCCCCGCGGCCCGGTCCTCGACCAGGCCTCCACCCCCAGGAAGCAGCCCGTGACAGCTGACTAACACCCAGGTACCTATTTTACTGCTAGGTAACAGGGACATAGGGTGAAAGAAACTCTGCCCATTGTTTCTCGCCGGCGCCTGGGATCGAACCCAGGACCACAGGATCACAAGTCCAGCGTGCTGTCCGCTCGGCCGACCGGCTCCCCGGTTGGTAGCAGGAGTTGTGGACAAGTTGTTAGTGAGAGTTGTGAACAAGTTGTTAGCAAGAGTTGTGAACAAGTTGTTAGCGAGAGTTGTGAAGAAATTGGTATATGCTGTAATCATCTTGCATTACTCTCTCATAGGCTTCAGATGCGACCAAACTGGCATCAACTATGACTTAAATTAATTAAGGTGGAGGGTAAAAATATCCTAATCTTCTCTATTGTTTTGAGATGCATCTTATTGTCTCAATAAACTTTCTCGAACTTGAACTTGAATGACTTAAGATTTCGTCGTTACTTGCAAGTCACATAAGACACTCAGATATCTTATCATAGTTGTTAATGAATTATCTAGCTCTAATAGTCACTTACCTAGTGCAGCGTTATGACAGATTTGTACTCACCTAGTTGTGCTTGCGGGGGTTGAGCTTTGGCTCTTTGGTCCCGCTTCTCAACCGTCAATCAACAGGTGTACAGATTCCTGAGCCTACTGGGCTCTATCACATCTATATTTGAAACTGTGTATGGAGTCAGCCTCCACCACATCACTTCCTAGTGCATTCCATTTACTAACTACTCTGACACTGAAAAAGTTCTTTCTAATGTCTCTGTGGCTCATTTGGGTACTCAGTTTCCACCTGTGTCCCCTTGTTCGCGTCCCTCCAGTGTTGAATAGTTCATTCTTGTTTACCCGGTCGATTCCCCTGAGAATTTTGTAGGTTGTGATCATGTCCCCCCTTACTCTTCTGTCCTCCAGTGTCGTAAGGTGCATTTCCCGCAGCCTTTCCTTATAACTTTGGCCTCTTAGTTCTGGGACTAGCCTAGTGGCATACCTTTGGACTTTTTCCAGCTTCGTCTTGTGCTTGACAAGGTACGGGCTCTATGCTGGAGCCGCATACTCCAGGATTGGTCTTACATATGTGGTATACAAGGATCTGAATGATTCCTTACACAGGTTCCTGAAGGCAGTCTGATGTTAGCCAGCCTCGCATACGCCGCAGATGTTATTCTTTTGATGTGGGCTTCAGGAGAATGGGTTGGTGTGATATCAAATCCTAGATCCTTCTCTCTGTCCGTTTCACGAAGGACTTCATCTCCCATTCTGTATCCTGTGTCTGGCCTCCTGTTTCCACTGCCAAGTTTCATTACCTTACATACTCGGGTTGAACTTTAAAAGCCATTTGTTGGACCATTCATACAGTCTGTCTACGTCGTCTTGTAGTCTCCTACTGTCTTCCTCCATCTTAATCCTCCTCATAATTTTTGCATCATCAGCAAACAATGTGAGGAATGATTCTATGCCATCTGGAAGATCCTTTACATATATGAGAAACGGTATGGGTCTAAGGACTGAACCCTGCGGGACCCTACTGGTGACGTCTCGCCAATCTGATACCTCAACCCGCACAGTGACTCGCTGCCTTCTGTTACTTAGGTTACCTTGAGGTGTTTCCGGGGCTTAGCGTTCCCGCGGCCCGGTCGTCGACCAGGCCTCCTGGTTGCCGGACTGATCAACCAGGCTGTTGGACGCGGCAGCTCGCAGCCTGACGTATGAGTCACAGCCTGGTTGATCAGGTATCCTTTGGAGGTGCTTATCCAGTTCTCTCTTGAACACTGTGAGGGGTCGGCCAGTTATGCCCCTTATGTGTAGTGGAAGCGTGTTGAACAGTCTCGGACCTCTGATGTTGATAGAGTTCTCTCTCAGAGTACCAGTTGCACCTCTGTTTTTCAACGGGGGTATTCTGCACATCCTGCCATGTCTTCTGGTCTCATGTGATGTTATTTCTGTGTGCAGGTTTGGGACCAGCCCCTCTAATATTTTCCACGTGTAAATTATTATGTACCTCTCCCGCCTGCGCTCAAGGGAGTACAGTTTTAGGCTCTTTTGTCGGTCCCAATAATTTAGATGTTTTACTGAGTGGATTCTAGCAGTAAAGGATCTCTGCACGCTCTCCAGGTCAGCAATTTCTCCAGCTTTGAAAGGTGCTGTCATTGTGCAGCAGTACTCTACTCTAGAGAGCACAAGCGTTTTGAAAAGTATCATCATCGGTATAGCATCTCTAGTGTGAAAAGTTCTTGTTATCCAACCTGTCATTTTTCTTGCAGTTGTGACGGCTATTTTATTGTGTTCTTTAAAGGTAAGGTCTTCCGACATGAGTATACCCAGATCCTTTACATTGCCTTTTCGTTCTATGTTATGATTTGCCTGAGTTTTGTACGTGGTTTCCGTTTTTATATTTTCATTTTTTCCATAGCGCATGAGCTGGAACTTATCTTCGTTAAACACCATATTATTTTCTGTAGCCCATAGAAAGACCTGATCTACATCTGACTGGAGGTTCGCCGTGTCCTCTATGTTGCCTACTCTCATGAAGATCCTAGTGTCATCTGCAAAGGATGATACAGTGCTATAGGTTGTGTTCTTGTCTATGTCCGAAATGAGGATGAGAAAAAGTACTGGAGAAAGCACAGTACCCAGGGGGACTGAGCTCTTCACGGTTGATGGGCTGGATTTTATTTTGTTGACTATTACACATTGGGTTCTGTTGGTCAGGAAATTGTAGATCCATCTGCCTATTTTTCCGGTAATTCCTTTTGAACGCATTTTATGTGCAATAACACCATGGTCACATTTATCAAAAGCTTTTGCGAAATCTGTGTAAATTACATCCGCGTTATGTTTGTCTTCCATAGCATCTAATGCCATATCATAGTGGTCCAGCAACTGCGACAGGTAAGAGCAACCTGTTCTGAAACCATGTTGTCCGGGGTTATGGAGTTGCTGTGATTCCATGTATTTTGTGATTTTACTTCTTAGCACTCTCTCAAAAATTTTTATGATGTGCGATGTTAGCGCTATCGGTCTGTAATTTTTTGCCTCAGCCTTATTTCCTCCTTTATGAAGTGGTGCTATCTCTGCTGTTTTTAGTATATCAGGAATAACGCCAGTATCTAGGCTTTGTCTCCACAGAATGTGGAGGGCCTGCGATAGTGTTTTTTTACAGTTCTTTATGAATATGGAGTTCCAAGAATCCGGGCCTGGTGCAGAGTGCATAGGCATACTGTTTATGGCTTCTTCAAAATCCAGTGGGGATAGGGGTGACGTCTGATATATGATTTGATGTTGGTATCGTATCCATGACAAATTCATTTGGGTTATCAATCTTTAGTGTGTTTAATGGCTCGCTGAAAACAGAGTCGTACTGCGTCCTCAGTAGCTCGCTCATTTCTTTGTTGTCATCGGTGAAAGTTCCATCTCCCTTTCGCAGGGGCCCGATACTAGATGTGGTTTTTGATCTTGATTTTGCATAGGAGAAAAAATATTTCGGATTTCTTTCTATTTCACTGATGGCCTTTTGCTCTCTTTGCCTCTCCTGGGTTTTGTATGATTCTTCTAGCTTCCGTTCAATTGTTTCTATTTCTCTACCTAACCTTCTTCGCCGTTCTTGAGATAGGGTGCGACTCTCAAGTTGTTCCGCGATTCGTTTTCTTCGCCTATATAGGGAACGACGTTCCCGTTCCAATCTGCATCTCTTCCTCTTTTTTCTTAGAGGTATGCGGTTTGAACATATTTCTAGTGCTACTGAGCCCTTTTTTTCCAGGCGCTGGTTCAGGTTTGCATTTTCTAGCTGTTCTTCCCAGTTTATTTCTGGGAAGTCCTGGTTTATTTGCTCCCAGTTTATCTGTTTATTATTGAAGTTGAATTTGCTGAAATCTCCTCCACCGGGAATCTGGACTGGTTTTGAAGGTCTACTCCCCATGGTTGTCATAACTTTAATTAAGTTGTGATCTGAGTAACAGGTATTTGTAATCATTATGTTCCTGATCAATTCATCATTATTAGTGAAAATGAGGTCCAGCGTGTTCTCCTTCCTAGTTGGTTCTACTATTTGCTGGTTTAAGGCAAACCTGTCGCACATCCGTAGCAGGTCATTTGCATGTGCCTGTTCATTTAGGCTACTTCCTGGTATTCTTTCTGATATTACTGTATTAGCCAGGTGCTTCCATTTCAGGTGCCGTAGGTTGAAGTCCCCAAGCAGGATGATGTTCGGAGCTGGATTTGTGAGGTTTTCCAAGCAGTGTTCTGTTTTCATTAGTTGGTCTTTAAACTGCTGAGGGTTTGCCTCCGGTGACTTATATACAAGGACAATAACTACATTTAAAATCTCTATTTTGATTATCAGCACTTCCACCATATCATTTGAGGTGTTTAGCAGCTCAGTACAGATGAGTGTGTCTTTGATGTAGAGGCTGACCCCACCCTGAAGCCGGTGTTTCCTATCACATCTGAAAAAATTGTACTCTGAGATCCATATTTCACCATCATGGTAGTCCTTTGTGTGGGTTTCTGTTAGGGCTGCAAACACTGCATTTGCCTCATGAAAGATACCATCTATAAATTGAACTTTGTTGGTTTTGCGTGTTTTTATACCCTGGATGTTGGCAAATATAAATGATGTTATCGTGTTAGTGGAAATGCTGGATGTAGGTACTCCCTTATCCAATGGAGCATCTTCCCTTTCACTTCTGCCTGCATCTCCAGCTTTCGCACTAGTCTCTGGTTTGGCATTGTGTCAAAGGCTTTCTGGTAATCCAAAAACATGGAGTCTGCCCACACCGTCTCTTTCTTGCCTGATTCTTGTTGCCTGGTTGTATAATTCAATTAGTCCTGTGAGGCATGACATGCCATCCCTGAAACCATTTTGGTGTTGTGTCACAAAGTTCCTTTGCTCCAGATGTTCGACTAACTTTTTTTGCACAATTTTCTCCATTAGCTTGTATGGTATGCAAGTTAGGAATACTGGCCTGTAGTTCAGTGCCTCCTGTCTATCCCCCTTCTTGTATATCGGGACTACGTTTGCTGCCTTCCAAATTTCTGGCAGTTCACCTGTTACCTGTGATTTGTTATACACCATGGAGAGTGGCAGGCACAGTGCTTCTGCTCCTTCCTTTAGTAGCCATGGTGATATTCAATCCAGGCCTATAGCCTTTGTCACATTCATCTCTAGCAAAAGCTTCCTTACATCTCCACTGGTAATCTCAAATTCCTCTAGTGGTGCCTGGTTAATTTTTTTTTTCTCTAATATCTGGAACTTCTCCTTGCTCTAATGTGAAGACTTTCTGGAATTTCATATTGAGTTCCTCGCACACTTCTTTGTCATTTGTAGTGTATCTGTCTGCCCCTATCCTCAGTTTCATTCCCTATTCCTTCATTGTTGTCTTTCCCTTGATGTGGCTGTGCAGCAATTTGGGTTGGGTCTTAGCTTTGCTTGCTATGCCATTTTCATATTGCCCTTCTGCCACTCTTCTCACCCTGACATATTCATTCCTGTCTCTCTGGTAACCTTCTCTGCTTCACGTGTCATGTTATTTCTATAGTTTCTCCATGCTCTTTTACTTTGTTGCTTAGCTAGCTTACATCTCTGATTAAGTAATGGGTTTCTTTTTCTTGCATTTCAGTTTTCACCTTTTGGGCCGGGATATATTTTTCTGCTGCATCCTTGCAGTTCTGCGTGATGTATTTCTTCATGTCTTAACGCTGTCTTTCCCCTTAGCTCTGATTCCCATGTTACATCCTTTAGGAATTTTCTTATCTCCTCATAATTTCCCTTACGGAATGCTAGCCCTTTGCTTTCAGTTTCCTTTTTCGAGTACTTTAGCCCTTCTTCGACAAGATGCTCAAACGTCAGTACACTGTGATCGCTCATTCCTACTGGGGCCGCGAAGTCAATTTCCCTTATGTCGGAGTCATTCAGAGTGAAGACTAGGTCGAGTCTCGCTGGTTTATCACTTCCCCTCATCCTAGTGGGTTCCCTAACATGTTTGCTTAGGAAGTTTCTTGTCGCCACCTCCAATAGTTTGGCTCCCCATGTATCCTCTCCTCCATGCGGTTCCTTGTTCTCCCAGTCTATCCTTCCATGATTTAAGTCCTCCATGATGAGCAGATGAGATCGATTTCAACAGGCAGCAGAAGCTGCCCTCTCAATTATGTTATTAACTGCCATGTTGTTTCTGTCATACTGTTGTCTGGTTATATATAAGCTATATATGTGTCCACAAGCTCCCCCATAAGCTCTCTCCCTCCCACAAGCTCTCCCCAAAAGCTCCCCCCCCCCACCTCTGAATATTATCCTTTACCTGCAATTTGTTGTTTATGAATTTATAGAATAGACCTGGTTCTGTTTTACATTTGTCTGCAATCCCTTTTTCAAAATTTCTTTCTGCCTCTCTCCTCACTGCCGTGTAGTTATTTCTCGCATCTTTGTATCACTGGTATGTTTGGGGGGTTTGGCCTCTTCCTGTATTGATTCCATTTTTGTGTCTTTTGGTCTCTGGCCCTCTCGCAATTTATGTTGAACCAATCCTGTTTCCTAGTTCTGCATCTCCGTTTTGGTATAATTTTTTTTGTGCCTTTACCATATATTTCACAAAACTTGACATACATCTCATTCACTTCCTTGCCTACCAACAAATCTGTCCAATTATAGTCATTAAAAACATTTCTAAGGTTCCCATAATCCTGACCCCATCTGCCCTGCAGCCTATCCTACTACTAATGTAACAACGTTATACTGCAACATACATAGGTAAATATCGTGGCCTTTCTAGCCTACTCAAACAAGGGGTAATGGGAGGGAAGTTGATCTACCTTAACATTCCTGGCTCACGACGCCTGTCCCTCGATAGTGTGAGGTTTCCACGCTTCCTGAGTCGGTCCTTGACGATCCAGGAATGTTCCACCAGTCCTCAGGTGTAGTGAAGCCTTCGCGTCGTCGCGAACCACTCCCAGAGATTCAGATATCCCAATCCTGGTTCACAAGTGGGCACTGAACTAATCACTGTATGCACACACTCGTCCCTTCCGCAAGGCGTTGCTCCTTGCTCTACGAACGGTGTCGTCCCTCCAAAATCCTCAGTGAATGTGACCCGGTCACAGCCAGGCCTGCCCACCGCACCTTCCAGACCCCTCCAGCATCATGCAGCGCCTCTCCAGCGTCGTCGCCGACCGTTTCTTCAAGTTTTGGCATTGTCTGCTCAATGAACTTGGCTTCTTGCTTCGCGGAAGCACAGGGTCTTCAATAACAATGGTGGGCTGCGATGGCTAGTTTAATCCACTGAGTAAGGCTTCTAGAGCCTCAAATCCTCGAGAGCTGACCGAGAAACGTCCTCTCCCTCTCACAGTCAGACGAGAGCTGACGTTGGCGTTGCCCGCCTGCATGGGGAACTCGGTGACGCACTGCGGGTTTTGATTGGTCGCCCGTGACCAAAGTCACCCAATCCGCACTAGGTTAGCGTCCTCCACAAAATGGCGGATCTGTTGTTTGTTGTTTAAGATTCGCTACTCAGAACGATAAGTTCCAGTAGCACGGGCTATGGTGAGCCCGTAAGGGGAGGCTCTTTAGAGCCATTATCTGTATCAGTGGCTGACACTAGAGATGTGGCGATGGATGGGGGTCTTCATGATGGTTTTCAGTCTGGAGGGCTGGCTATACCAGTTGTAGAGGGAACCACATTCAAAGTGCCCGCCAAGGAGACATTTTACAGTATAGGCAGGGCTGTGCCCTGATTGGTGGACGACGACGGCGCACGGCCTACCCGCGCGGCAGCCCGCGCAGGCCGAGTGGGCCAGATTTGAACTGCATGTGACCCAACGCGGACGACGCCTGCCCGGCACCACTGGCACTTAGGATATGTGCCCATAGGACCCCTAAGAGGCATTGACTCCCTCTGTCCTACCCTTCCTGAGGAGCCTAGACTTGCTCCACCTACCCTACCAGCCCTTCCTCTCCCTACGACGACAGTTCCAGGTGAATTACTGTACTATTGTTGTAACACGTGGGTCACCTCTACATTGGCGCAGTGAGTAAACGTTCCCACGCGGTGATCAAGAGGACCTCGCCAAGATATCTGCATCATCGTTCTGCCGACTTCAGTCAATACGTCTTAGATAGTGTTCAACGGTTCCAGTCTCGAATTACTGGCTTTGGTTGCACCATAGATGTTCTTCGGTTTGTTGTTCAATAGCGGTGCCCAAGATATTTCAACCCCTGTTTTTTTGTGCATATGTTTTATTCCACATCTCGTGCAATCCCCCAAGATTCTCCATAAGTTCCAGTTATCAGTGTTTTATACGGATTATTTCTCCGGATTTGTTGCATTTTATTGTCTTGTCCCCCAAGCACCGATTCCCGCGGCCCCCAAGTTCTTTGAAGAAGGGGAGACGAGTACCACCATTCACACGGAATACGGGCCACCGTTCATGAGCATACCCGACCTGTATTGTTTACGAATCCGCTCGCGGAGGATTTCAGGCTGTCGTTCCCGAGCGCATCCGTCTCCAGCGTGTTTACTACAGCGACGCTGGTCCCAGCTCTGCAGGGTGCTTGCTACAGGTCTGTTATTTTCTCATCTCTACTGTTAACTAGACGTAACCTGTTCTAGGCTTTCTACAGAAGTAACGGCTCAAGGGGAAGAGATACATTAAGTGAGCCAGTGAGTTTGTGTTCATACCAGATTTAAGGTGGATGGTGATCCGCCCTGCACACAGTTCCACACGTTCACCTGAAAAAAGTGTTTTTGAGAACCCTCAGCCCAGTGCTTATGAAAATCAAGCACATTGCTTGTCAAAGTTCCTCAAAGTGCCTGCCATATCAGATTTTCCAGCTTTGCAAGTGCAGTAAGTGCCCAGTTTTTGTCTAAGCCTCAAGGGATTTAGGTACCAATTAAGTGTGCAGTGTTTTATGTTGCTTGAAACCCTCCTGGCCCCATCATTTACATTATTGACTGTGCAGTGCTTATTTTTCCTTGTGGAACATTTATCCCTATCTCTGAACATTGGAACCTTAAGTGTGGCCATTGGTGTCTGTGTTTTTTTTTTTTTTTTTTTTTGTATACATGTGAGGTGCCTGGCCCCAGATCTAAGGCTTATTACCAGGTGTGGCACGATATATCAGAGCTTTAACTTTCGACACCAGCACAATGGCTCTAATCAAGATAAACTCTGCTTCGGCTGCTGAGCTGCAGCTGCTACCGGGTGTAGGAGATAAATTGGCCGCTCGCATTATCAAGTTTCGGCATCGCCACGTGATCACGGAGGACAACATTTATGATATCAACCGCCTTCGGGCCAAACCCGAGTTGATGGCTGCTATATCGTTTGAGGTGGACCCGTCCCAACAGGGCCCCGGGCCCTTAGGTCAGGGGGCAGGAAGTCGTTCATCGTCCTCGTCCAGCGAAACGGGAACCCGCCACTCCTCTAGGGGTGCCGCCAGCAGCAGCCAACGTGGACGTCGACCTCAGTCACCAGCTTACTCCAGGGCTAGTGGCCAGCAAGGTACTCGGCAGGGGAGCCCCTCCCGCCATCGATCGGCTCGATCAAGGAGACGGACAGCTCGACACTCGTCACACAGCTCTCTGACTTCCGATTCGGATGCCTCTCTATCCCGCAGCAGGCGGACAGGTTATCGCCAACAGAAAGAGACCTTCCGCACACCACCTCGGGCGTTGGACTATGACGGGAAGTCAGATTGGGCCACCTTCTACCGCCGTTTCACGTCTTATGCCTCGGAAAAGGACTGGAGCGGACCTACGTTATTGACACAGTTAGGGTGGTGCCTCAAGGGTAAGGCAAGTGATTTTTACAATTACTTACTGGACAGAGAACCGTCGATCGATTATAATCGCATGATGCATAAGATGATCAAGCGATTTGGCGATAGGGAAGTTCTGGATGTAGCCACGATGAAGTTTAACCAGGCTCAGCAGGAACCAGAAGAGGATATCGCTGATTGGGCAGATAGGGCCCATCACTTGGCTCATCGGGCCTACAAACATGTGCCACGATGGGAAGTGGAACAAATTGCAGTAATGAGATTTGGCCAGGGATTACAGGATAAGAGTCTGGCAGGATACATTTCCAATGCGAGGAACTCCTCCATGGAGGAGGCTATTGATCGGGCCCAAACCTTCCAGCACAATGCCATAGCGATCCACGGTTCCTCAGGTTCCAAAGGATACGACTCCCATCACCGAGTGCCCCAAGGTCCAGCAGTGCGAGTGAATGCAGTGGGAAGGTACTCCCAGTATGAGCGGCCACCCAGGAGTAATGACGCTTCTCGGCGCTCGACACTCGCCCTTCCCAGCTCCCCAGGCACGTCACCGGCTACCAGCTCTTCAGGTTTTGGAATCAACACTTGCCGACCATCGAGTGCGGGCTCGCATCCTTTATCTTCCAGGGGCGTGGAGGCGAAGTTGGACACCTTGGTAGCAGGTATCTCAGAGACCAACGGGAGATTGGACCAGGTGTGTGAGAGTTTGAGGCACCTTACAGTTGCTCTTATGTCACTACAGCATCGCCGTAGCCCATCCCCTAGGCGACCTGTTCAGTGCTACAGGTGTGGGAAAGAGGGTCATTTTGCTCGGGACTGTGAGGAATCCGAAAGGGATGAGGAAGCAGTCCGCCAGCACGGGGACACCTCGGGCAACAGGCCACATGTTTCATTCAAGGACCAGAATTCGTCTTTAAACGCTGCCGGGTCGGCTCATTCGGTCTAAATCCGACCCAGTGCATAACAGGCCAAGGAGGGGCATCGGAGCAAGATGCTGACCAGATATTGTCTAGAGGTGTGGAAGACATCTCGGCTCACACTGACAGGGGGGACATGGACATTAGCACATCAGACACATACAACCAGCAGAGTTTGGTTATGCTAAGTGAGAACTCGTCAAGTGAGGCTCCTTCAGGAATCCAATGCAGGACAAAAGTGGCAATTCGGGACCATGCCACTACTGAACAAACAGGTCTGGATCAGGAAGCAAAGCAAAATTCTCACAGGAAGTGGGGCCCGTTAAGACACAATGTGGAAAGGAGGGCTCAGAAGAAAATAAAGAATGAACTAGCATTTGGTCAGTTCTTGGAAGGCATAGATCCAATTGCTTTCCCTTGGGATCCTGGGGGTGAGATGTGGGAAGAGGGTTGCTCTGTCAAAGGACTCACATTCAAGGAGCAGCGCTTCGGTGCGAGGAATATTGTTAGGACAGAGTAAATTCCTAAGAGTGAAGCTGAAAAGAAAAAAAAAAAAGAAAAAAGGAAAGGGAATAGTGTAGTGTATGCAATGTTGAAACAGTTCGTGTATAGTGCAAAGATAATACGGGTAATAATCGTAATGTTCGTGTACAGTGCAAAGATAATACGGGTAATAATTGTAATAGGACCCATTCATGAAACCAGACTTTTTTACAAAAAAGACATGTTGTATATAGTGAAACGTTTTCCCTCCAACATACCCATTGTTCTATAGGGACGGGAGGAGTGTTGAGGGAACCACATTCAAAGTGCCCGCCAAGGAGACATTTTACAGTATAGGCAGGGCTGTGCCCTGATTGGTGGACGACGACAGCGCACGGCCTACCCGCGCGGCAGCCCGCGCAGGCCGAGTGGGCCAGATTTGAACTGCATGTGACCCAACGCGGACGACGCCTGCCCGGCACCACTGGCACTTAGGATATGTGCCCATAGGACCCCTAAGAGGCATTGACTCCCTCTGTCCTACCCTTCCTGAGGAGCCTAGACTTGCTCCACCTACCCTACCAGCCCTTCCTCTCCCTACGACGACAGTTCCAGGTGAATTACTGTACTATTGTTGTAACACGTGGGTCACCTCTACACAGTTATGGAGCTGGTGGGGTTAGTGTAGACCTCTAGGTTTTCCGTTTTTTCTTTGCCTGCGACTTTGGCTGAGCAGTGCTGTCGTTAGAGTTTGGTGACGTGGCCTCCATGAGGAAGTCTTGAACCGTGTCGTATTTGTGATGCGGCAGTGGAGCTCCTACTTCCTCGTCTGAGGAGTCCGTAACCTCCGTAGTGGACGTTTTTGTCTTTCGCCTCGCAGTCTTAGGTAGGTTTAGGTGTCGTTGATTGGTGGTTGTAGCTATTTCAGGAGCGCTGGTGGTGCTGTTATCGTTTGTAGACAGCACGTCTGCTAGCGCGGCTGCTGAGATAGTGATGGTAGGAGTGTTGGGAGCTGGAGAAGGAATTACCTGTTTGTGTCGCCCGGGTCATGGGCGGTCCTGGAGTCGGTGTTGAAGTTGACCACCTGGTCGTCCTGGTGGTAATCTCCGGAGTGGTAGAGGAGGCAGTGAGATTTACGCTAGTGGCTATGATGGGGGCCAGGCCATTGTCTATGTATAATGCGTTTAGTTCACTGACAAAGCGCTGGTTGTCTGGTCCTGCAAGCCTTTCCGATAGTTTAAGAAGACCAGGGATGATGCCTGCACGTGATGCAGGGGGCTGTGAAGGAGCCTGTGGGACCTTGGGGACCTTGGGTCCCGAATGAGAAGGCTGTGTCGCCTGCTGGGAGGAGCCACATGTTGGTAGGACCGGAAAGTCTTATGGTCGACTAGTGAGAGCTAAGGTGGTGAGTTGAACGCTAGGGGCTCTGGTCGAAGAGGTAGACGAGTTTTTTCTTTTGGCTTCAACCTGGGTCTTGATGATTTCCTGTCTGCGGGGGCAGCGGTAGGAAATTGCGGGGTGATTGCCATCACAGAGCAAGCAGTGATGGACTGTTGCCTTGCATATGGAGTAGTGATGGTCCAGTGCGCACAGGCTGCACCTCTGGACAGGGTGCTGACACTTGTTGGTCGGGTGGGAGAGCTCGTAGCACTTAAAGCACTGCTGGATCTCATGGTATCGTTCCTTTTTTATTTGGTGGGGTGGTATTTTTAGGCCGAAGCAGTAGAATCCTTGTGTGGCAGCCTGGGTGGCCGCAGCTATGGTGGTGAACGTAATCTTCATTGATGTTTTGTCGGTGTTGCAGAACTCTAGGTTGAATACCGACAGGTTTGGATTTTCGTCCTCGATATTGTTTATGATATGATGTTGAGGTCGCTCAGCGATCTACCGGGTAGTCCTGCTGGTAAAAACAGTTCTTCCGGCCAGGAACTGACGTGGGAAGTGAGGATGTAGTGTTATGATCCCAGGTAGCCGAAAAACGAGTCTCCCCTTTGAGAATTATTCTACCAAGCCTGACCTGAATAGGAGGTCGGAAATACAGATATGAAGATTCATATGTAAAAATAATTGGGTAAATTTTACACGGAGATTAATATTATTGGTAGTAAATAAGGAAATAGATAAATGACTGGTTAGGAGATGTGGATATTTTGCTGGAGGCGTGAGGCTCGTTTCTGGAGGGCTTTGACCTCACTCGAGGCCAGACATCGCAGGGGGAAAGCCGCGCTCCGATTGAGCACCCGTCAGAAAGGAACCCCTAGTGATATATCTCCAAGAGAAGAGAAGTGTGTAGACGTGCCAGCTGTAGAATCGAGCTGGGAACGTTGTGGTCTCAAGTCCTGGTCGACGAGAAGAGTATTAAGCCGCCCAGAGACATTTTCGTGGGCTGTGGAATCGCCCTGACCAGGCTCTGTCAGAGGGAGGAACGCCCTCGACCAGACAATCTGTGGTAAGCACGATTTAAGCCAGTTCATAGTGATTGTTTGTAATTGGTCGTGTGCCCAGCGACAGTAGCGATGTTTATTTTTAAGTTAGACATGTTTTGATAAGGCAGAAAGCCTAAAATAAGAGAGTGGAGAGGGAGGAACACGGAGCGACGTCCGTCCTCTCTGAGCGCTGGCAGGTGACTGAGAGCTCCTGGCGGCGAAGGCCCCTCCCGGAGTGAGTGAGGCCCACCGGTCGAGGAGGAGCATGGACCCGCCCAACGGGGGAGTCCACTCTCACAGTATGTAGAGGACAGATAGAGGTTTAAGGCAAACATATTGTGTGATTATTTTTGCTTATGTGTTAAAGGGGAAACATTTTTATTGGAGTGTCCATGGGTTGCAGGTTTATCTTTGGGGAAGAAGTTGCTGAGAACTTCGAAGCCAGCACAGAGGGAGTAATTGATGAGACTCCAAGGTAGTGGAGGAGAGGACCTCGAGTGGTGAGGAGAAGCAGCGAAAAGGAGTGTCACGTGCTCGTGTAGAGGTGGTGAAGCACCATAGTTGCTCGAGGGAACTTTGTGGTGTAGCAGCCAGGAGAGCTGTGGAGGACCCTAGCAGAAGTAGTGAAGCACCGTAGTTGCTCAAGGAAATTTCATGGTAGCAGCCTGGAGGAGCTGCAGAGGATCCTGGTAGTTAAGCCCGGAAGAACCTAAAGATATCAGGGTAGTGAACTTCCAGAGGTGGAAGGGAAGTTCTGGTGGATTACTTGTAGGGGGTTGATAGTGTTTGGTTGTCATTAGCGTGCAAGACGCAATGAGAGGTGAGTAATTGTTTGCATTCTTATGTCAAGGAGTGTTTTATACTGAAGTTTAGAGTTACAGTCGTAGGCTGGATTACCTACAGATGTATGTGTTCTAGGACTGATAGAGTGATCGATTGATCATTGTTGTGTATCAAGGAACATTTATACTGATATATGTTATTGCATTCACATGCTGATTTTCTTTGTACACATTTATAGATACATATATATATATTCTCTTGCTGATAGTGCAACAGTGAATGTAGACTTGATCTACTTGAGGAGGTTGATAATATCAGGTGGTGAACCAGGAGATAGGATACTACTTGATAGGCTGATGATAGAGTTCTGACGGTGTTGGAGTGCAACCTGATTGTAATAGTATAGAGTATAGCATTCATTATTATTATATGTGTGTATGTATTGTGTATGTGCTTTGTCCAGTAAATGTATTCCAATTTGCTGGTGTTTGCCCTTGTCCTAGTGAGGCTTCCCATGAAATAGTACAGAAGAAGAGAGAGAGGGAGAGAGAAAGAACCAAGAACCACTGCTGTGGATGGGGTAGAAGGTAATACTAATAAGTCAATAGGGGATTGAGGAGATCATATCACCTAAGGAGAGAGTGGGGAGTCACAGCGGCTCGAGTGGGTGTGTGCACGTGACAACGAGGCTAAGTATTGGAGCCGCATCCCCTAAACGTGTGACGTTGAACCCCTCTCCAAGAGCCAGAGGCGCCCAGGGTGATCTGGTAAAGTATAAACACTCTACTGAGTTGTGAGTTGGGTTGTCCGTAGAGACGGATCAACGACGACAACACCACCAACACACAAACTATAATAGTAGGTAGTGCTCTTTGCGAAGAAAGGCATCGTTAGTGAGGAGTTTTTCTAGCTCTTCTTCACATGTAAAGTAGAGCACGATATCTTCACCTTGCTGACAAATGTCAGCGGGTTTGAGGCCAGTTACGTCCTTCAGGACCTCTAAAGTATTGCTTCTTCCGATAGCATGACCGTCAAGTGGAGTAGCATTGTGACTACATTGCGCCTTGTGAAGTGGTGGATCTGCAGGTAGGGAGTACCTTTTCATTTGTATCAGGGTGCCACTTTTCCCCTTTTTGCTCTGATCCCCCAAGACTCCGCACCAATATAGAAGCATCAGGAGGAAGTATGGGCCAATAAGCCCTTTGCAGTTACTTCCATTCTTCCCTCTCCTTTATCCAATTTATACCCATTGCTCCGTGTTCTGTCTTGTGTTGGTCAAAAGTTTGTTCACCTCATCCAAAACTGTTGCAGCATATCTCCTCACCCAAATGCGAGTATATAAGACAAGCTGTTTAATTAATGTTAGCAAAAGTAAAATTCTGTTTAATGTTTTCTGGTTACAGTTGTGTGTGTGTGTGTGTGTGTGTGTGTAAATTAAAGTCTTTGAAAATGTAATAAGTTATTACGAAACGTGTTCAAGTGTCGCGTCAGACTAGAAATAAAAATGAATTTTTGAGAATTAGATTTTCAATTACCATCGACAGTAAAAAGAAACATCAGAAATATTGAGAAAATTTGTGTTAGAATTGTTAAGCTTACTTTTTCGGTCATATTTAACAACATATGTTTACAAAAAAGACTGCTACCATAATATAGTAATATATTGTTGCATATAGTACTGGGGACCTTTCAGGCTTGTTCGCATTGTAAAATAAATATATATATATATATATACATATATATATATATATATATATATATATGTATGTATTATATATATATAATATATATATATATATATATATATATATATATATATATATATATATATATATATATATATATATATATATATATATATTTATATATATATATATATATATATATATATATATATATATATATATATATATATATTTATATATATATATATATATATATATATATATATATATATTTATATATATATATATATATATATATATATATATATATATATATATATATATATATTTATATATATATATTTATATATTTATATATATATATTTATATATATATATATATATATATATATATATATATATATATATATATATATATATATTTATATATATATATTTATATATATATATTTATATATTTATATATATATATGTATATATATATATATATATATTTATATATATATATATATATATATATATATATATATAAATATATATATATATATATATATATATATATATATATATATATATATATATATATATATGCGAACAAGCCTGAATGGTCCCCAGGACAATATGCAACTGAAAACTCACACCCCAGAAGTGACTCGAACCCATACTCCCAGAAGCAACGCAACTGGTATGTACAAGACGCCTTAATCCACTTGACCATCACGACCGGACAAAATGAGGTGATAGCCGAGGCTATTTGAACCACCCCACCGCCGGCACTCGGATAGTAATCTTGGGCATAGCATTTTACCAAATCACCTCATTCTTTGGGGCACACGTGAGGAACACAAATGCGAACAAGCCTGAATGGTCCCCAGGACAATATGCAACTGAAAACTCACACCCCAGAAGTGACTCGAACCCATACTCCCAGAAGCAACGCAACTGGTATGTACAAGACGCCTTAATCCACTTGACCATCACGACCGGACAAAATGAGGTGATAGCCGAGGCTATTTGAACCACCCCACCGCCGGCACTCGGATAGTAATCTTGGGCATAGCATTTTACCAAATCACCTCATTCTTTGGGGCACACGTGAGGAACACAAATGCGAACAAGCCTGAATGGTCCCCAGGACAATATGCAACTGAAAACTCACACCCCAGAAGTGACTCGAACCCATACTCCCAGAAGCAACGCAACTGGTATGTACAAGACGCCTTAATCCACTTGACCATCACGACCGGACAAAATGAGGTGATAGCCGAGGCTATTTGAACCACCCCACCGCCGGCACTCGGATAGTAATCTTGGGCATAGCATTTTACCAAATCACCTCATTCTTTGGGGCACACGTGAGGAACACAAATGCGAACAAGCCTGAATGGTCCCCAGGACAATATGCAACTGAAAACTCACACCCCAGAAGTGACTCGAACCCATACTCCCAGAAGCAACGCAACTGGTATGTACAAGACGCCTTAATCCACTTGACCATCACGACCGGACAAAATGAGGTGATAGCCGAGGCTATTTGAACCACCCCACCGCCGGCACTCGGATAGTAATCTTGGGCATAGCATTTTACCAAATCACCTCATTCTTTGGGGCACACGTGAGGAACACAAATGCGAACAAGCCTGAATGGTCCCCAGGACAATATGCAACTGAAAACTCACACCCCAGAAGTGACTCGAACCCATACTCCCAGAAGCAACGCAACTGGTATGTACAAGACGCCTTAATCCACTTGACCATCACGACCGGACAAAATGAGGTGATAGCCGAGGCTATTTGAACCACCCCACCGCCGGCACTCGGATAGTAATCTTGGGCATAGCATTTTACCAAATCACCTCATTCTTTGGGGCACACGTGAGGAACACAAATGCGAACAAGCCTGAATGGTCCCCAGGACAATATGCAACTGAAAACTCACACCCCAGAAGTGACTCGAACCCATACTCCCAGAAGCAACGCAACTGGTATGTACAAGACGCCTTAATCCACTTGACCATCACGACCGGACAAAATGAGGTGATAGCCGAGGCTATTTGAACCACCCCACCGCCGGCACTCGGATAGTAATCTTGGGCATAGCATTTTACCAAATCACCTCATTCTTTGGGGCACACGTGAGGAACACAAATGCGAACAAGCCTGAATGGTCCCCAGGACAATATGCAACTGAAAACTCACACCCCAGAAGTGACTCGAACCCATACTCCCAGAAGCAACGCAACTGGTATGTACAAGACGCCTTAATCCACTTGACCATCACGACCGGACAAAATGAGGTGATAGCCGAGGCTATTTGAACCACCCCACCGCCGGCACTCGGATAGTAATCTTGGGCATAGCATTTTACCAAATCACCTCATTCTTTGGGGCACACGTGAGGAACACAAATGCGAACAAGCCTGAATGGTCCCCAGGACAATATGCAACTGAAAACTCACACCCCAGAAGTGACTCGAACCCATACTCCCAGAAGCAACGCAACTGGTATGTACAAGACGCCTTAATCCACTTGACCATCACGACCGGACAAAATGAGGTGATAGCCGAGGCTATTTGAACCACCCCACCGCCGGCACTCGGATAGTAATCTTGGGCATAGCATTTTACCAAATCACCTCATTCTTTGGGGCACACGTGAGGAACACAAATGCGAACAAGCCTGAATGGTCCCCAGGACAATATGCAACTGAAAACTCACACCCCAGAAGTGACTCGAACCCATACTCCCAGAAGCAACGCAACTGGTATGTACAAGACGCCTTAATCCACTTGACCATCACGACCGGACAAAATGAGGTGATAGCCGAGGCTATTTGAACCACCCCACCGCCGGCACTCGGATAGTAATCTTGGGCATAGCATTTTACCAAATCACCTCATTCTTTGGGGCACACGTGAGGAACACAAATGCGAACAAGCCTGAATGGTCCCCAGGACAATATGCAACTGAAAACTCACACCCCAGAAGTGACTCGAACCCATACTCCCAGAAGCAACGCAACTGGTATGTACAAGACGCCTTAATCCACTTGACCATCACGACCGGACAAAATGAGGTGATAGCCGAGGCTATTTGAACCACCCCACCGCCGGCACTCGGATAGTAATCTTGGGCATAGCATTTTACCAAATCACCTCATTCTTTGGGGCACACGTGAGGAACACAAATGCGAACAAGCCTGAATGGTCCCCAGGACAATATGCAACTGAAAACTCACACCCCAGAAGTGACTCGAACCCATACTCCCAGAAGCAACGCAACTGGTATGTACAAGACGCCTTAATCCACTTGACCATCACGACCGGACAAAATGAGGTGATAGCCGAGGCTATTTGAACCACCCCACCGCCGGCACTCGGATAGTAATCTTGGGCATAGCATTTTACCAAATCACCTCATTCTTTGGGGCACACGTGAGGAACACAAATGCGAACAAGCCTGAATGGTCCCCAGGACAATATGCAACTGAAAACTCACACCCCAGAAGTGACTCGAACCCATACTCCCAGAAGCAACGCAACTGGTATGTACAAGACGCCTTAATCCACTTGACCATCACGACCGGACAAAATGAGGTGATAGCCGAGGCTATTTGAACCACCCCACCGCCGGCACTCGGATAGTAATCTTGGGCATAGCATTTTACCAAATCACCTCATTCTTTGGGGCACACGTGAGGAACACAAATGCGAACAAGCCTGAATGGTCCCCAGGACAATATGCAACTGAAAACTCACACCCCAGAAGTGACTCGAACCCATACTCCCAGAAGCAACGCAACTGGTATGTGCAAGACGCCTTAATCCACTTGACCATCACGACCGGACAAAATGAGGTGATAGCCGAGGCTATTTGAACCACCCCACCGCCGGCACTCGGATAGTAATCTTGGGCATAGCATTTTACCAAATCACCTCATTCTTTGGGGCACACGTGAGGAACACAAATGCGAACAAGCCTGAATGGTCCCCAGGACAATATGCAACTGAAAACTCACACCCCAGAAGTGACTCGAACCCATACTCCCAGAAGCAACGCAACTGGTATGTGCAAGACGCCTTAATCCACTTGACCATCACGACCGGACAAAATGAGGTGATAGCCGAGGCTATTTGAACCACCCCACCGCCGGCACTTGGATAGTAATCTTGGGCATAGCATTTTACCAAATCACCTCATTCTTTGGGGCACACGTGAGGAACACAAATGCGAACAAGCCTGAATGGTCCCCAGGACAATATGCAACTGAAAACTCACACCCCAGAAGTGACTCGAACCCATACTCCCAGAAGCAACGCAACTGGTATGTACAAGACGCCTTAATCCACTTGACCATCACGACCGGACAAAATGAGGTGATAGCCGAGGCTATTTGAACCACCCCACCGCCGGCACTCGGATAGTAATCTTGGGCATAGCATTTTACCAAATCACCTCATTCTTTGGGGCACACGTGAGGAACACAAATGCGAACAAGCCTGAATGGTCCCCAGGACAATATGCAACTGAAAACTCACACCCCAGAAGTGACTCGAACCCATACTCCCAGAAGCAACGCAACTGGTATGTACAAGACGCCTTAATCCACTTGACCATCACGACCGGACAAAATGAGGTGATAGCCGAGGCTATTTGAACCACCCCACCGCCGGCACTCGGATAGTAATCTTGGGCATAGCATTTTACCAAATCACCTCATTCTTTGGAGCACACGTGAGGAACACAAATGCGAACAAGCCTGAATGGTCCCCAGGACAATAAGCAACTGAAAACTCACACCCCAGAAGTGACTCGAACCCATACTCCCAGAAGCAACGCAACTGGTATGTACAAGACGCCTTAATCCACTTGACCATCACGACCGGACAAAATGAGGTGATAGCCGAGGCTATTTGAACCACCCCACCGCCGGCACTCGGATAGTAATCTTGGGCATAGCATTTTACCAAATCACCTCATTCTTTGGGGCACACGTGAGGAACACAAATGCGAACAAGCCTGAATGGTCCCCAGGACAATATGCAACTGAAAACTCACACCCCAGAAGTGACTCGAACCCATACTCCCAGAAGCAACGCAACTGGTATGTACAAGACGCCTTAATCCACTTGACCATCACGACCGGACAAAATGAGGTGATAGCCGAGGCTATTTGAACCACCCCACCGCCGGCACTCGGATAGTAATCTTGGGCATAGCATTTTACCAAATCACCTCATTCTTTGGGGCACACGTGAGGAACACAAATGCGAACAAGCCTGAATGGTCCCCAGGACAATATGCAACTGAAAACTCACACCCCAGAAGTGACTCGAACCCATACTCCCAGAAGCAACGCAACTGGTATGTACAAGACGCCTTAATCCACTTGACCATCACGACCGGACAAAATGAGGTGATAGCCGAGGCTATTTGAACCACCCCACCGCCGGCACTCGGATAGTAATCTTGGGCATAGCATTTTACCAAATCACCTCATTCTTTGGGGCACACGTGAGGAACACAAATGCGAACAAGCCTGAATGGTCCCCAGGACAATATGCAACTGAAAACTCACACCCCAGAAGTGACTCGAACCCATACTCCCAGAAGCAACGCAACTGGTATGTGCAAGACGCCTTAATCCACTTGACCATCACGACCGGACAAAATGAGGTGATAGCCGAGGCTATTTGAACCACCCCACCGCCGGCACTTGGATAGTAATCTTGGGCATAGCATTTTACCAAATCACCTCATTCTTTGGGGCACACGTGAGGAACACAAATGCGAACAAGCCTGAATGGTCCCCAGGACAATATGCAACTGAAAACTCACACCCCAGAAGTGACTCGAACCCATACTCCCAGAAGCAACACAACTGGTATGTACAAGACGCCTTAATCCACTTGACCATCACGACCGGACAAAATGAGGTGATAGCCGAGGCTATTTGAACCACCCCACCGCCGGCACTCGGATAGTAATCTTGGGCATAGCATTTTACCAAATCACCTCATTCTTTGGGGCACACGTGAGGAACACAAATGCGAACAAGCCTGAATGGTCACCAGGACAATATGCAACTGAAAACTCACACCCCAGAAGTGACTCGAACCCATACTCCCAGAAGCAACGCAACTGGTATGTACAAGACGCCTTAATCCACTTGACCATCACGACCGGACAAAATGAGGTGATAGCCGAGGCTATTTGAACCACCCCACCGCCGGCACTCGGATAGTAATCTTGGGCATAGCATTTTACCAAATCACCTCATTCTTTGGAGCACACGTGAGGAACACAAATGCGAACAAGCCTGAATGGTCCCCAGGACAATATGCAACTGAAAACTCACACCCCAGAAGTGACTCGAACCCATACTCCCAGAAGCAACGCAACTGGTATGTACAAGACGCCTTAATCCACTTGACCATCACGACCGGACAAAATGAGGTGATAGCCGAGGCTATTTGAACCACCCCACCGCCGGCACTCGGATAGTAATCTTGGGCATAGCATTTTACCAAATCACCTCATTCTTTGGGGCACACGTGAGGAACACAAATGCGAACAAGCCTGAATGGTCCCCAGGACAATATGCAACTGAAAACTCACACCCCAGAAGTGACTCGAACCCATACTCCCAGAAGCAACGCAACTGGTATGTACAAGACGCCTTAATCCACTTGACCATCACGACCGGACAAAATGAGGTGATAGCCGAGGCTATTTGAACCACCCCACCGCCGGCACTCGGATAGTAATCTTGGGCATAGCATTTTACCAAATCACCTCATTCTTTGGGGCACACGTGAGGAACACAAATGCGAACAAGCCTGAATGGTCCCCAGGACAATATGCAACTGAAAACTCACACCCCAGAAGTGACTCGAACCCATACTCCCAGAAGCAACGCAACTGGTATGTACAAGACGCCTTAATCCACTTGACCATCACGACCGGACAAAATGAGGTGATAGCCGAGGCTATTTGAACCACCCCACCGCCGGCACTCGGATAGTAATCTTGGGCATATGGGTTGCATATTGTCCTGGGGACCATTCAGGCTTGTTCGCATTTGTGTTCCTCACGTGTGCACCAAAGAATGAGGTGATTTGGTAAAATGCTATGCCCAAGATTACTATCCGAGTGCCGGCGGTGGGGTGGTTCAAATAGCCTCGGCTATCACCTCATTTTGTCCGGTCGTGATGGTCAAGTGGATTAAGGCGTCTTGTACATACCAGTTGCGTTGCTTCTGGGAGTATGGGTTCGAGTCACTTCTGGGGTGTGAGTTTTCAGTTGCATATTGTCCTGGGGACCATTCAGGCTTGTTCGCATTTGTGTTCCTCACGTGTGCCCCAAAGAATGAGGTGATTTGGTAAAATGCTATGCCCAAGATTACTATCCGAGTGCCGGCGGTGGGGTGGTTCAAATAGCCTCGGCTATCACCTCATTTTGTCCGGTCGTGATGGTCAAGTGGATTAAGGCGTCTTGTACATACCAGTTGCGTTGCTTCTGGGAGTATGGGTTCGAGTCACTTCTGGGGTGTGAGTTTTCAGTTATATATATATATATATATATATATACATATATATATATATTTATATGCAAACAAGCCTGAATGGTCCCCAGGACTATATACAACTGAAAACTCACACCCCAGAAGTGACTCGAACCCATACTCCCACAACTGGTATGTACAGGGACGCCTTAATCCGCTTGACCATCACGACCGGACATAAGGAAGTGATAGCCGAGGCTATATGAACCACTTCCCCGCCGGCACTCGGATGGTAATCTTGGGCATAGCATTTTATCAAATCACCTCATTCTTTGGGGCACACGTGAGGAACACAAATGCAAACAAGCCTGAATGGTCCCCAGGACTATATACAACTGAAAACTCACACCCCAGAAGTGACTCGAACCCATACTCCCACAACTGGTATGTACAGGGACGCCTTAATCCGCTTGACCATCACGACCGGACATAAGGAAGTGATAGCCGAGGCTATATGAACCACTTCCCCGCCGGCACTCGGATGGTAATCTTGGGCATAGCATTTTATCAAATCACCTCATTCTTTGGGGCACACGTGAGGAACACAAATGCAAACAAGCCTGAATGGTCCCCAGGACTATATACAACTGAAAACTCACACCCCAGAAGTGACTCGAACCCATACTCCCACAACTGGTATGTACAGGGACGCCTTAATCCGCTTGACCATCACGACCGGACATAAGGAAGTGATAGCCGAGGCTATATGAACCACTTCCCCGCCGGCACTCGGATGGTAATCTTGGGCATAGCATTTTATCAAATCACCTCATTCTTTGGGGCACACGTGAGGAACACAAATGCAAACAAGCCTGAATGGTCCCCAGGACTATATACAACTGAAAACTCACACCCCAGAAGTGACTCGAACCCATACTCCCACAACTGGTATGTACAGGGACGCCTTAATCCGCTTGACCATCACGACCGGACATAAGGAAGTGATAGCCGAGGCTATATGAACCACTTCCCCGCCGGCACTCGGATGGTAATCTTGGGCATAGCATTTTATCAAATCACCTCATTCTTTGGGGCACACGTGAGGAACACAAATGCAAACAAGCCTGAATGGTCCCCAGGACTATATACAACTGAAAACTCACACCCCAGAAGTGACTCGAACCCATACTCCCACAACTGGTATGTACAGGGACGCCTTAATCCGCTTGACCATCACGACCGGACATAAGGAAGTGATAGCCGAGGCTATATGAACCACTTCCCCGCCGGCACTCGGATGGTAATCTTGGGCATAGCATTTTATCAAATCACCTCATTCTTTGGGGCACACGTGAGGAACACAAATGCAAACAAGCCTGAATGGTCCCCAGGACTATATACAACTGAAAACTCACACCCCAGAAGTGACTCGAACCCATACTCCCACAACTGGTATGTACAGGGACGCCTTAATCCGCTTGACCATCACGACCGGACATAAGGAAGTGATAGCCGAGGCTATATGAACCACTTCCCCGCCGGCACTCGGATGGTAATCTTGGGCATAGCATTTTATCAAATCACCTCATTCTTTGGGGCACACGTGAGGAACACAAATGCAAACAAGCCTGAATGGTCCCCAGGACTATATACAACTGAAAACTCACACCCCAGAAGTGACTCGAACCCATACTCCCACAACTGGTATGTACAGGGACGCCTTAATCCGCTTGACCATCACGACCGGACATAAGGAAGTGATAGCCGAGGCTATATGAACCACTTCCCCGCCGGCACTCGGATGGTAATCTTGGGCATAGCATTTTATCAAATCACCTCATTCTTTGGGGCACACGTGAGGAA
>NC_091161.1:22518940-22551440 GCF_040958095.1 Procambarus clarkii | reverse complement strand
TCATACATTTCTTTTCACTGTTGGAGGTAAATCAAAAATCAATTCTCCAAAATTCATTTTTATTTCTAGTCTGACGCGACACGAGCGCGTTTCGTAAAACTTATTACATTTTCAAAGACTTTTAGTTTACAAATACACAACTGAATAGAACTTACGCATCTCCGATTTTATATCTACATTTGAGTGAGGTGGATGGGGTGAGGTGGCATTAATAGGGTATTAATTTCATCAACACAAGACAGAACAAGAGGTGGCATTAATAGGGTATTAATTTCATCAACACAAGACAGAACACGAAACAATGGGTATTGAATAGAATTGTTTGTAGAAAGCCTATTGGTCCATATTTCTTGATGCTTCTATATTGGAGCGGAGTCTTGAGGTGGGTAGAATATAGTTGTGCATTAATTGGCTGTTGATTGCTGGTGTTGACTTCTTGATGTGTAGTGCCTCGCAAACGTCAAGCCGCCTGCTATCGCTGTATCTATCGATGATTTCTGTGTTGTTTACTAGGATTTCTCTGGCGATGGTTTGGTTGTGGGAAGAGATTATATGTTCCTTAATTGAGCCCTGTTGCTTATGCATCGTTAAACGCCTAGAAAGAGATGTTGTTGTCTTGCCTATATACTGTTTTTTTTGGAGCTTACAGTCCCCAAGAGGGCATTTGAAGGCATAGACGACGTTAGTCTCTTTTAAAGCGTTCTGTTTTGTGTCTGGAGAGTTTCTCATGAGTAGGCTGGCCGTTTTTCTGGTTTTATAGTAAATCGTCAGTTGTATCCTCTGATTTTTGTCTGTAGGGATAACGTTTCTATTAACAATGTCTTTCAGGACCCTTTCCTCCGTTTTATGAGCTGTGGAAAAGAAGTTCCTGTAAAATAGTCTAATAGGGGGTATAGGTGTTGTGTTAGTTGTCTCTTCAGAGGTTGCATGGCGTTTCACTTTCCTTCTTATGATGTCTTCGACGAAACCATTGGAGAAGCCGTTGTTGACTGGGACCTGCCTTACCCTACAGAGTTCTTCGTCGACTTGCTTCCATTCTGAGCTGTTGCTGAGAGCACGGTCGACATATGCGTTAACAACACTCCTCTTGTACCTGTCTGGGCAGTCGCTGTTGGCATTTAGGCACATTCCTATGTTCGTTTCCTTAGTGTAGACTGCAGTGTGGAAACCTCCGTTCTTTTCCATGACTGTT
This sequence comes from Procambarus clarkii, assembly GCF_040958095.1. Lineage (NCBI taxonomy): Eukaryota > Metazoa > Arthropoda > Malacostraca > Decapoda > Cambaridae > Procambarus > Procambarus clarkii. The sequence goes on along the minus strand of NC_091161.1, from coordinate 22,550,248 downwards.
ACATCTAGAAAGGGCAGCTTCCCATCCTTTTCCATCTCGTAAGTGAAACGCAGCACGGAACTCTGCTCAAATGCCTCCTTCAGCTCCTGCAGATGTCTGACATCAGGTACCTGTGTAAAAATGTCGTCAACATACCTGCAGTATATGGCCGGTTTCAAGTTCATGTCGACTAAGACTTTTTGCTCGATGGTACCCATGTAGAAGTTAGCAAACAGGACACCTAGGGGAGAACCCATGGCGACCCCATCTACTTGCTTATACATGTGTGTTACGGCCCTCTCGGGACGCAACGGGGTTCTTACTCTGATGTTGTTAGAGGAAGTTGTATCCGGCCCCAAGCCAGTAGTGGCTTTCAAGGGATGAGATCCGTGACGCAAGTAACTTAAAGGGGAAGGGAAATAAAGTCAAGAACTTAATATAATATATTGACCACCACCAATAAATAATATATAAAAAGATTACACGGGGGGAGGGGTATTAACACTGTACACAAACGTCTTCTCCTGAAGACTCTGGATCCAAGCTCTCGGTGCTAAGTCTTCGGTGCTTTCGTGGCCTCACAACGAATCCTTTGAGAAGCTGAGCCTACCCTGGCCACAGGTCAGCCAAAACACAGGTCCACTGGGGGCACCGCTGTGGAGGCCGTCAACCACAAGTCCAGCAGGTCTGCTGGCAGGTTCCGGACCAGCAACGCTGGTAAGGCCACTCCACGAGCGATATTAGGGTAACGCCCTAAACAGGAGCCTCGTGTGATACCACAAATCACTCTCCTGTCCTCAATACCCCAGTGGATAATCGTCTCCAGCAGTCGGTCCCGGGAACGACGATCCTTTCAACTGCCACTTCACTGGCAGGGTAACACCACAGTGTTCTTCCGGGGGACGACTTCACAGCTGCTGCAGTAAAGCACAAGATATGGAGACGGCTGCCTTGGGTAGATTGACTCAACTTCCATCACAGCAGTCCCAGGTCGACTCTGTAAGCAACACGTCATCAATAACAGAGACACACTACAGCACCCCACTTACAGGCTCAGACACAAACGCCCACCAATCCACTCCATAGATGGCGCTGGTGTCTGAGCACCACCTCACCAGAGGTCAACAGCGGCTGTGTTGAGCGCTGAACCAGACTGGAAACTGGCCCTCGAGGCCAGTACACGTCGTCCTCACCAGGTGTCGTCGTCCGTTTGGAGGGGGTTTCGGGAGCTGACCCACAGATGGCGCGGTCGTCACTGCTCCGGGCTTGGACGCTGGATCCGGGTTCGTAACACCTCCCCACCAAAAAGAATTTGGTTTGGGGTTCTATAAAAAGAAACACAAACCAAATTAGTACGGCGACACAACTCCAAATGGACTTACTTATACTGAAAACTGGAACGGCGAGGCTGTCTCGTCCACAGAACTGTCCTACTGGGCAATTCCAGCACAACGGGAACTTGCAGATAGAAGGCAATGACCTGCCTGATGTACTTCTCCACACCTCCACTGCGATGTCAAGCAGGGGCATCATCTCACATCTCTCAAGTAAGAATCGGTGTAGACACGATGAGGGGCGACTCGACACTTCCCTGTGTCGTGGCACCGATGATGGCTGGACACAGACGGCATTTCTGGTACCGATCCGGCGGTCCTTCAGGGAGTCGGGCACCTGGAATACAGGGGTCTGATAATTCAGAGTGACAGCGACAGCGGGTAAAACAGTACTTACAGCATACTCTACTAGGTCCACACCTAGTCCCAACGGGGCTGTTCGTACGTCGCAGATGGCATTCGCTCTGCCACCGTTAGGTCGACCAACGTTCCACATAACGCTGCATTGAGGCTCAGCAGTCACGCGGGGGGTGTCAACCTGTCGGAAACAGTCACTCACATTATCATCTCTCGTACCTCCTGTATCAACCATTACCTTCCAGGTCCCTTCTTTGACTGCAACACTCATAGTGCACGTCTCTAATCCCTGGGATCTCTTCACGATGTTCAAGGGAGCCATCATCCTTCGGGTCGTCCACTGGTCCTTACTGAGAACACACACGAGAATCAAACAAAATATCGCTAAGAAACATGGGGCCAATTGAGGGATAAGCTTCCCGAGCCTGTCATGTCCATAACCGGCTATATCTACTAGCCTGGTTTGGACCAAAGAGGGCACTAGACCCTCCGCACATACCTCACATACCTCGGACGTCTGGGGAATCTCTGGTCGGTTCAATGAACGCTGTACCTTGCCGTACCGCAGGTACACATCCGCCTTCGCTCCAGACTCGTTGGTATCCGTGGGTGCCTGCACACAAGGCCTCTCTTCTTGCTCAGGTACTTCTGCCATCGTAACCTCATGTTCCTTGTCGAGAGAAAAATCAGGAGACACTGCTAGAACGTTCTCAATCTGTAGGGGAGAGGACAAATTAAACTTACTTAAATCCGGGTCTGTCTTTACCTGGACATTACCACGGCCCGTCGTCACCTCCGACCTTGCTGTTTCGGCTGACTCATCCGCGACCTTGGGAAGATTGATGCTCCAACCTGTCACCAAGTCGTTGGCTAGTACCACGTCAATCCCAGCCACAGGGAGGGTATCGACTACTGCCAACACACAGGTGCCACTGAAATAAGGCGAGTCGAGATGCACTGGCACTAAGGGGGCGATATACTGCGTTCTCGGAAACCCAACCAGGACAACCTGTTGTCTCCCGTCCACACTTACTCCCTCGGGTAACGAGCTTCTCACGATCAGGGACTGGGCTGCTTCACTATCTCTTAGCACTACTACAGATCTACCAGTATGATCACTCGATACATACCCGCCTGAAGTGTGAGGGGAAAACAATTTGGGTTCTTCCTGCGTCGTCGTCGACTGGCTTCCTGCTGGTGGTATTACACAGCTCATCATCATCACCTCCCTACGTGCGCCGCCACCTCTTCTGCCTCGGCACACAGCAGCTACATGCCCTTTCTGCCCACAAGTCCAGCACACCACATTCCTCCTCGGACTCCGGTGTTTAGGACTGTTAGGACTAGTCCTTCGAGGGCTACTTGGGGGCGTCTTCTTAGCGCTTTGTGGGACGGGTCTTTCCTCTTCGTCATGAGGTCTGTCGAACCGGCGTTGGTAATTCCTCGGGACGTACTTAGCAGACGGCCTATGAGTCAGGATGTATTCCTCAGCCATTGTGGCTGCTGCACTCAAGGTCTCTACCTGCTGTTCCTCTAAGTACGTCTTCAGGTCTCCAGACAAACAATCCTTGAAGTCCTCTAGCAGTATAAGCTGCTCGAGGTCTTCTTTGGTCTCCACCTTCCGAGAGGCACACCATTCCTGAAAAAGTCGCTCCTTGATTGTGGCGAATTCGGTGAAAGTGTGCTCTGAGGTCTTCTTCAGGTTCCTAAACTTCTGCCTGTACGCCTCCGGTACCAATTGGTACGCCATGAGCACCACTTTCTTCACCCTGTCGTAATCGCCGGAGTCGTCAAGGGATAACGTGGAGTAAGCGACTTGGGCCTTCCCAGTCAAGACTGACTGTATCATGATGGCCCAATTCTCCCTTGGCCACTCCAAAGAGGCAGCGACTTTCTCGAAGGCTGCGAAGAACTTCGAAACTTCTCTCTCGTTGAATTTGGGGACCATTTTGATGTTCCTTACCGGATCGAAACTGCTGGCTTCCGTCGTTGGCCTCCGACCACCGCTTAATCGTAATACTTCTAGTTCATGTTGTCTCTGCCTTTCGTTTTCTTCTCTCTCTCGCTCTTCTCTTTCTCGTTTCTCTTCTCTTTCTCGTTCTTCTCTTTCTCGTTTCTCTTCTCTATCTCGTTCTTCTCTTTCTCGTTTCTCTTCTCTTTCTCGTTCTTCTCTTTCTCGTTTCTCTTCTCTTTCTCGTTCTTCTCTTCTTTCTTCTCGTTCTAATTCTAAACGCCTCATCGCCAATTCCTATTCTTTCATCTCCATTTCTTTATCTTTTAATTCTCGTTCTATTTCTAACTTCTTCCATTCTATTTCTCGATTAATTTCCAAGGCACGCATTTTTACTGTAAGCAAGCTAATATTCAGCTCACCTGCATCACTGTCAATGTCACTGCCTTTCTCTTCCTTTTCCGTGGAAGCTATTTCCTCACCTTCCTTTGTACTAGGAGTCTCGCCTTCCTGTTTCTCCTCTGCCTTCAAGTGCCGGTGAACCTTGGACAAGATCTCCACACGGGAATCACTGGCACGGATCTTGATCTCCAGGTAGGCGCTCACTAGTACAAGCTATGGTTTGCTCAGATATTTTAATCTGGCAAGACAGTCCTCTCTGTTCAGAAAAGCCTGAACATCGTCCAGATCATCGATGGTAGCTTTTTCTGCCATTGTCACAGATGGAACACTTAGCACTTAACACACACCGCTTTCACGTTAGCACTTCACGCACTGAGCACTGTTCTACGTCAATATTGCACTTTACCGCACCAAACACTGCACTTGCCAGTATTGCACGTAATTACTTCGGGCACCGCAGTACGCAATATTGCACTGAATCCAAGCGAACACTTCGCTCTACCATATTACACTGAATCACTCCGAGTGCCGCACTACACAATATTGCACTTAGTCACTCTTGAGCACCGCACAGGACGTATAACGTCACAATCGTCACACACAGGGGGAATTATATACAGGGATTACGCCACTTCACCACCCCTGTCAAACATACTTAACAAGGTGACGGATCCCGCTGGGGATGCCAATTATGTTACGGCCCTCTCAGGACGCAACGGGGTTCTTACTCTGATGTTGTTAGAGGAAGTTGTATCCGGCCCCAAGCCAGTAGTGGCTTTCAAGGGATGAGATCCGTGACGCAAGTAACTTAAAGGGGAAGGGAAATAAAGTCAAGAACTTAATATAATATATTGACCACCACCAATAAATAATATATAAAAAGATTACACGGGGGGAGGGGTATTAACACTGTACACAAACGTCTTCTCCTGAAGACTGGATCCAAGCTCTCGGTGCTAAGTCTTCGGTGCTTTCGTGGCCTCACAACGAATCCTTTGAGAAGCTGAGCCTACCCTGGCCACAGGTCAGCCAAAACACAGGTCCACTGGGGGCACCGCCGTGGAGGCCGTCAACCACAAGTCCAGCAGGTCTGCTGGCAGGTTCCGGACCAGCAACGCTGGTAAGGCCACTCCACGAGCGATATTAGGGTAACGCCCTAGACAGGAGCCTCGTGTGATACCACAAATCACTCTCCTGTCCTCAATACCCCAGTGGATAATCGTCTCCAGCAGTCGGTCCCGGGAACGACGATCCTTTCAACTGCCACTTCACTGGCAGGGTAACACCACAGTGTTCTTCCGGGGGACGACTTCACAGCTGCTGCAGTAAAGCACAAGATATGGAGACGGCTGCCTTGAGTAGACTGACTCAACTTCCATCACAGCAGTCCCAGGTCGACTCTGTAAGCAGACACGTCATCAATAACAGAGACACACTACAGCACCCCACTTACAGGCTCAGACACAAACGCCCACCTATCCACTCCATAGATGGCGCTGGTGTCTGAGCACCACCTCACCAGAGGTCAACAGCGGCTGTGTTGAGCGCTGAACCAGACTGGAAACTGGCCCTCGAGGCCAGTACACGTCGTCCTCACCAGGTGTCGTCGTCCGTTTGGAGGGGGTTTCGGGAGCTGACCCACAGATGGCGCGGTCGTCACTGCTCCGGGCTCGGACGCTGGATCCGGGTTCGTAACAATGTGCCCATCCGGGCTCAAGAAGGGTGCCTCTTTAGTACAAGCTTGGAGTAGTTTCCTCAGAATATTTTCTGGTATGTCAAGAGGAGTACAGGCTGGATCACGATACACTCTGTCGGCTATCATCCTGATTGTCTCGTCCACAGGTACGTTGGTAAACAGCGATTCTACGTCCAACGAGGCTCTTTTCCCTGTGGCCCGTGTGCCCCGCAGTAAGTCAACAAATTCCTTTGGAGACTTCAGGCTGAAGGCGCAAGGAACATAAGGAGTCAGCAGGCCGTTGAGTCGCTTTGCCAGTCTGTACGTGGGTGTCGGTATCTGGCTAATGATTGGCCGAAGTGGGTTTCCAGGCTTGTGTGTCTTGACATTTCCATACGCATATCCAGGTTTATATTCCCCAATGATCTTTGGCAGGTGGAGTCCGGATTTCTTGGCGTTCACAGTTTCGATCAGTTTGTTGACCTTGGCTTTTAATTCGGCTGTAGTGTCCTTCGTTACCCTTTGGAACTTAGTTTGGTCAGGGAGTATGAGGTTCATTTTCGCCAGATATTCGTCTTTTTTAAGAATGACATATATTGGCGACTTGTCACCTCTCCTGACAACTATCTCCTTGTTCTCACGAAGGCTTTTAGCTGCCGCTTTGAGCTCGGGGGACAGTATGGTGCTTCTGTAATTGCCTCGATTCTTTCCTCCTTCTGCAATAAGTTCTGCTTGTAAGGTATCTTTGGAAGTGACCTTCTTTTGTGTCTCGAGGTCGAATATGTCGTCCAACAGAATTTCCAACTCTACTTTCCGGGCCATCTCACTCGGTCTGGACATAACATGACAGTTTATGCCCAGATTTAGGAGAGTGACTTGGTCCTCAGTGAGGTTAATTCCTGCAAGGTTCAGGAAGCCATCTCTTGGTCGTGGAATTGCCATAGGTCCTCCATATAATGTTGATAGTTTCTTGATAATCCTTGTTTCAGTGCTGAGGTGATGTTGGTCTGTGAGGATGTCGAGGTGTTGTTCAATGCGGGTACGGATACTTTCGTCGATGTTGCTATTTCTCCACTCGTTTGTAGCATGAATATATATATATATATATATATATATATATATATATATATATATATATATATATATATATATATATATATATATATATATATATATATATATATATATATATATATTTATATATATATATATTTATATATATATATTTATATATATATATTTATATATATATATTTATATATATATATATATATATATATATATATATATAAATATATATATATATATATATATATATATATATATATATATATATAAATATATATATATATATGTATATATATATATATATATATATATATAAATATATATATATATATATATGTCGTACCTAGTAGCCAGAACTCACCTCTCAGCCTACTATTCAAGGCCCGATTTGCCTAATAAGCCAAGTTTTCCTGAATTAATATATTTACTATAATTTTTTTCTTGTGAAATGATAAAGCAACCCTTTTCTCTATGTATGAGGTCAATTTTTTTTTATTGGAGTTAAAATTAACGTAGATATATGACCAAACCTAACCAACCCTACCTAACCTAACCTAACCTATATTTATAGGTAAGGTTAGGTTAGGTAGCCAAAAAAAGCTAGGTTAGGTTAGGTTAGGTAGGTTAGGTAGACGAAAAAACATTAATTCATGAAAACTTGGCTTATTAGGCAAATCGGGCCTTGAATAGTAGGCTGAGAAGTGCGTTCTGGCTATTAGGTACGACATATATATATATATATATATATATATATATATATATATATATATATATATATATATATATATATATATATATATATATATATATATAAATATATATATATATATAAATATATATATATATAAATATATATATATATATATATATATATATATATATATATATATATATATATATATATATATATATATATATATATATATATATGTCGTACCTAGTAGCCAGAACGCACTTCTCAGCCTACTATGCAAGGCCCAATTTGCCTAATAAGCCAAGTTTTCATGAATTAATGTTTTTTCGACTACCTAACCTACCTAACCTAACCTAACCTAACTTTTTCTGCTACCTAACCTAACCTAACCTATAAAGATAGGTTAGGTTAGGTTAGGTAGGGTTGGTTAGGTTCGGTCATATATCTATGTTAATTTTAACTCCATTAAAAAAAAATTGACCTCATAGATAATGAAATTTGTAGCTTTATCATTTCATAAGAAAAAAAATTTGAGAAACTATATTAATTCAGGAAAAATTGGCTTATTAGGCAAATCGGGCCTTGCATATTAGGCTGAGAAGTGCGTTCTGGCTACTAGGTACGACATATATATATATATATATATATATATATATATATATATATATATATATATATATATATATATATATATATATATATATATTTCATTGAATATGACCGCATATTCTGTATTTATTATTTTCTGGTTTAGGGCTTCTATCCCTCTAACTATTTTCTTAGCATCAGGGCTTAATTGAAATAGGAGTTCTCCAAAACTCATTTTCGTACTTTCAAGGTGAAGAAAAGAAGTGATTTACTATAGAGTGTATTACACTTATTTGTATAATTTGCACGACGTTTCGAACCTCCATGGTTCATTCTCAAGTGAACAGATCTTACAATACTAGTTGATTTTATACCCGCATTAGGTCAGGTGATAATACAATGAAGGTGAAAACATGGGGGGATACATAAGGGATAAACATAGGGGCTGCAGAAGGCTTATTGGCCCATACGAGGCATCTCCTATCTAAACACAAAGATTAATCCAGTGTATTTGGCCTGTTATGTTGGACATTGTCTTCTGTGTTGGCATCGATGTGTTCTTGTCTTGTCCTTACTACTGCAGCCCCTATGTTTATCCCTTATGTATCCCCCCATGTTTTCACCTTCATTGTATTATCACCTGACCTAATGCGGGTATAAAATCAACTAGTATTGTAAGATCTGTTCACTTGAGAATGAACCATGGAGGTTCGAAACGTCGTGCAAATTATACAAATAAGTGTAATACACTCTATAGTAAATCACTTCTTTTCTTCACCTTAAAAGTACGAAAATGAGTTTTGGAGAACTCCTATTTCAATTAAGCCCTGATGCTAAGAAAATAGTTAGAGGGATAGAAGCCCTAAACCAGAAAATAATAAATACAGAATATGCGGTCATATTCAATGAAACATGCTTGAAAGAAAACCTGCTGCCAGTATACACCAATATATATATATATATATATATATATATATATATATATATATATATATATATATATATATATATATATATATATATATATATATATATATATATATATATATATATTTATATATATATATGTGGCACCTAATAGCCAGAACTCACTTCTTGGCCTACTATGCAGGGCTCTCGTCTTACTTTGCTAAGTTAGCGAGGACTCTGTCGTTTCTGGCTAAGTGTTAACATTTTGGCCTATTATGCAAAAAATTATACTGGTTTTTTGGCCAAGAATGAAAACTGGCGATTGTTTGTTTGTTTATCACATGGTCACTGTAAAGTAAGATGTTGTCCATTGAATGTAGGAAGATATTTAGATAAAAATGTCAAATGGGGAAGATGTACAGATTAATAATGGCCTTAGGAATTGTTTGTACTAGAAATCAGTAGCAAGTGGAGAGATATGGTGCTTGAACACTTATCCGGCATACACTATTATTTAAAACAATTTTGTTTTTATGAGAGAGAACGAGAGAGATAGATGAGATCTTTACCATCTTTTAATTAATAGTTCTCAACTCCTTAAAACATACATAGCTGAAACATGCTCATGTCTGAACATTTTGTCCTGCCTCAAGATCACATTGAACAAATAATGTCTTATCCCAGGTTGGACTGAAACTAATAGTCGCAATAGCGTGATGCATCATATGGGTGGGTCCAGGAGGCCGTGGTGGGGTCCCAAACTCGCACACGGAGTGGTCCCAGATGCACCCAATCCATAGGGGCCTAAACCCCAGGGACTCGCTCACATGACGCACAGTGTGACGTCAGAGTACCATTTGCTCATAACACTTGTGGAAAACACACTTATCACCTCAAATTTAATTCGGGACAAGTCGATATATTAACATATTATTTCTATGCCAATTGATGGGCATGATGTGCTAGAGGTCACCGACAGTGATATGTTGGAGATCCTTGGTGCTGATGTTTTAGAGGTCCCCGGCTGTGTTGTGCTAAAGGTCACCGGTGGTGATGTGCTATAGGTCCCCGATGGTGATGTGCTATAGGTCCCCGGTGGTGATCTGTTTGGCAGTGAAGTGTTAGAGGTCCCTAGCAGTGATGTGTTAGAGAACCTCGGTGGTGATGTGCTAGAGGTCCCTGGCAGTGAAGTGTTAGAGGTCCCTAACAGTGATGTGTTAGAGAACCTCGGTGGTGATGTGCTAGAGGTTCCTGGCAGTGATGTGTTAGAGGTCCCTAGCAGTGATGTGTTAGAGGTCCTCGGTGGTGATGTGCTAGAGGTCATTGGCAGTGATGTGCTATATGTCCCTTGGTAGTGATGTGCTAAAGGTTCCTGGCAGTGATGTGTTAGATGTCTCCGGTGGTGATGTGCTAGATGTCCCCAGTGGTAATGTGCTAAAGGTCCTCGGTGGTGATGTGCTATAGGTCCTAAGCAGTAATGTTCCCAGCAGTGATGTGCTAGAGGTCCTCGGTGGTGATGTGCTAAAGGTCCTAAGCAGCAATGTCCCCAGCAGTGATGTGCTAGAGGTCCTCGGTGGTGATGTGCTAAAGGTCCTAAGCAGTAATGTCCCCAGCAGTGATGTGCTAGAGGTCCTCGGTGGTGATGTGCTAAAGGTCCTAAGCAGTAATGTCCCCAGCAGTGATGTGCTAAAGGTCCCCGATGGTGATGTGCTAAAGGTCCCCGGCAGTGATGTGCTTAAGGTCCCCAGCAGTGATGTGCTTAAGGTCCCCAGCAGTGATATGTTAAAGGTCCCTGGCAGTGATGTGCTTAAGGTCCTAAGCAGTGATGTCCCCAGCAGTGATGTTCACTAGTAGTGATGTGCTAAAGGTCATCAGCAGTGATGTGCTAAAGGTCATCAGCAGTGATGTGCTAAAGGTCATCAGCAGTGATGTGCTAAAGGTCATCAGCAGTGATGTGCTAAAGGTCATCAGCAGTGATGTGCTAAAGGTCATCAGCAGTGATGTCCCCAGCAGTGATGGTCTCTCTCTCTCTCTTTCTCATTCACTCTCTCTCTCTCTTTTTCTCATTCACTCTCTCTCTCTCTTTCTCATTCACTCTCTCTCTCTCTATCTCTCTCTCTTTCTCATTCTCTCTCTCTCTCTCTCTCTCTCTCTCTCTCTCTCTCTCTCTCTCTCTCTCTCTCTCTCTCTCTCTCTCTCTCTCTCTCTCTCCCTCTCTCTCTCTTTCTCATTCTCTATCTCTCTCTCTCTTTCTCATTCTCTCTCTCTCTTTTTGTCATTCACTCTCTCTCTCTCTCCCTCTCTCTCTCTTTCTCATTCTCTCCCTCTCTCTCTCTTTCTCATTCTCTCTCTCTCTCTCTCTTTCTCATTCTCTCTCTCTCTCTCTCTCTCTCTCTCTCTCTCTCTCTCTCTCTCTCTCTCTCTCTCTCTCTCTCTCTCTCTCTCTCTCTCTCTCTCTCCCTCTGTTACGAACCCGGATCCAGCGTCCGAGCACGGAGCAGTGACCACAGCACCATCTGTGGGTCAGCTCCCGAAACCCCCGCCAAACGGACGACGACACCTGGTGAGGACAAGGTGTACCAGCCACAAGGGCCAGTTTCCAGTCCTGTGCAGCTCACAACACAGCCGCTCCTGACCTCTGGTGAAGTGGTGCTCCGACGACAGCGCCATCTATGGACTGGATACGTCAGGTGTTTGTACCCGAGCCCGTAAGTGAGGTGTTTTAGTGTCCCAGTTATTGATGATGTGTCTGCTTACAGAGCCGACCTGGGACTACTGTGATGGGAGTCGAGTCAGTCTACCCGAGGCAGCCAGTCTCCATACCTTGAACCTTGCTGCAGCTGTTGTGAAGTCGTCCCCCCGGAAGAACACTGTGGTGTGTTAGCCTGCCAGTGGAGTGGCAGTAAAAGGATTTACCCGGGACCGACTGTTGGAGACGATCATCCACTGGGGTACTGAAGACAGGAGAGTGATTTGTAGTGTCACACGAGGCTCCTGTCTAGGGCGTTCCCCTTTTATCGTTCGTGGAGTGGCCGTACCAGCCTTGTTGGCTCAGAACCTGCCAGCAGACCAGCTGGACGTGTGGTTGACGGCCTCCACGGCGGTGCCCCCAGTGGACCTGTGTTTTGGCTGACCTGTGGCCAGGGTAGGCTCAACTTCTTTGGAGAATTCGTTGTGAGGCCACGAAGAAAGCACCAAGGACTCGGCACCGAGAGTTATGGCACCAGCGTCTTCAGCAGAAGACATCAATTGTGGATTAATCCCCTTGTAAAGTGTTAATACCCCTCCCCCTTGTGCACTCTTTTATTTTATATATTTAATCGGTGATGGTGTTAATTATAATATTAAGTTCTTAGCTTTCTTTCCCTACTCCCTTTAAGTTACTTGCGTCACGGATCTCATCCCTTGATAGCCACTGCTGGCTTGGGAACGGATACATATATCTTCCTCTAACAACATCAGAGTAAGGACCCCGTTGCGTCCCGAGAGGGCCGTAACATAATTGGCATCCCCAGCGGGATCCGTCCCCTTGTAAAGTATGTTTGACAGGGGTGGTGAAGTGGCGTAATCCCTGTATATAATTCCCCCTGTGTGTGACGATTGTGACGTTATACGTCCTGTGTGGTGCTCAAGAGTGACTAAGTGCGATATTGTGTAGTGCGGTGCTCGCTGTGATTAAGCGATTAAGTGCAATATTGAGTAGTGCGGTGCTCAGTGATTCAGTGCAATATTGTAGAGCGAAGTGTTCGCTGTGATTCAGTGCAATATTGGGTAGTGCGGTGCCCGAAGTAATTACGTGCAATATTGGCAAGTGAGGCGCCAGGTGCGATAAAGTGCAATATTGGCGTAGAACTGTGCTCGGTGCGTTAAGTGTTAAAGTGTAAGCGGTGTGTCAAGTGCTAGTTAAGTGTTCCATCGGTGACAATGGCAGAAAAAGCTACCATCGATGATCTGGACGATGTTCAGGCTTTTCTGAACAGAGTGGACTGTCTTGCCAGATTAAAATATCTGAGCAAACCAGAGCTTGTACTAGTGAGCGCCTACCTGGAGATCAAGATCCGTGCCAGTGATTCCCGTGTGGAGATCTTGTCCAAGGTTCACCGGCACCTGAAGGCAGAAGAGAAACAGGAAGGCGAGACTCCTAGTACAAGGGAAGGTGAGGAGATAGCTTCCACGGAAAAGGAAGATAAGGGCAGCGACGTTGACAGTGATGCAGGTGAGCTTAATATCAGCTTCCTAACTGTCAAGATGCGTGCCTTGGAAATTAATCGAGAAATTGAATGGAAGAAATTAGAATTGGAACGAGAGAGACAAGATAAAGAATTAGAGATGAGACGTTTAGAATTAGAAGAAAGGAAGGCAGAAAGAGAAAGAGAAGAGAAACGAGAAAGAGAGAGAGAAGAACGAGAAAGAGAAGAAAAAGAAAGACAGAGACAACATGAACTAGAAGTATTACGATTAGGCGCTGGACAGAGACAAACTGGAGTAAGCGGTTTCGATCCGGTAAGGAATATCAAAATGGTCCCCAAATTCAACGAGATAGAAGTTTCGAAGTTCTTCGCAGCCTTCGAGAAAGTCGCTGCCTCTTTGGAGTGGCCAAGGGAGAATTGGGCCATCATGATACAGTCAGTCTTGACTGGGAAGGCCCAAATCGCCTACTCTACGTTATCCCTTGACGACTCCGGCGATTACGATATGGTGAAGAAAGTGGTGCTCATGGCGTACCAATTGGTACCTGCGGCATATAGGCAAAAGTTCAGAAACCTGAAGAAGACCTCAGAGCACACTTTCACCGAATTCGCCACCATCAAGGAGCGACTTTTTCAGGAATGGTGTGCCTCTCGCAAGGTGGAGACCAAGGAAGACCTCGAGCAGCTGATTCTGCTCGAGGACTTCAAGGATTGTTTGTCTGGAGACCTCAAGACGTACTTAGAGGAACAGCAGGTAGAGACCTTGAGTGCAGCAGCCACCATGGCTGAAGAGTACATCCTGACTCATAGGCCGTCTGCTAAGTACGTCCCAAGGAATTACCAGCGCCGGTTTGACAGACCTCATGACGAAGAGGAAAGACCCGTCCCACAAAGCGCTAAGAAGACGCCCCCAAGTAGCCCTCGAAGGACTAGTCCGAGCAGTCCTAAACACCGGAGCCCGAGGAGGAATATGGTGTGCTGGACTTGTGGGCAGAAAGGGCATATAGCTGCTAGGTGCCGAGGCAGAAGAGGTGGCAGCGCACGTAGGGAGGTGATGATGATGAGTTGTGTTACACCACCAGCAGGAAGCCAGTCGACGACGACGCAGGAAGGACCACGTTTGTTTTCCCCTCACACTTCAGGCGGGTATGTATCGAGTGATCATACTGGTACATCAGTTGTAGTGCTCAGAGATAGTGGAGCAGCCCAGTCCCTGATCGTGAAGAGCTCGTTACCCGAGGGAGTAAGTGTGGTTGGGAAACCAGAGGTTGTCCTGGTTGGGTTTCCTAGGACGCAGTACATCGCCCCCTTAGTGCCAGTACATCTTGACTCGCCTTATTTCAGCGGCACATGTGAGTTGGCAGTAGTCGATACCCTCCCTGTGGCTGGGATCGACGTGGTACTAGCCAACGACTTGGTGACCGATTGGAGCACCAATCATCCCAAGATAGCGGACGAGTCAGCCAGAACAGCAAGGTCTGAGGTAACGACGGGCCATGGTAATGTCCAGATAAAGACAGACCCGGATGTAAACATATTTAATTTGTCCTCTCACCTGCAGATCGACTGTATTCTAGCAGAGTCTCCTGATTCTCTCGGCGAGGAACATGCGGTTACGATAGCGGAGGTAACTGAGCAGGAAGAGAGGCCTTGTGTGCAGGCACCCACGGATACCAACGAGTCTGGAGCGAAGGCTGAGGTGTGCTTGCGGTATAGCAAGTTACAGCGTGTAGTGGACCAGCCAGAGATTCCCCAGACGTCAGAGGTATGTGAGATGTGTGCAAAAGGTCTAGTGCCCTCTTCTGTCCAAGCCAGGCTAGTGGATGGTGCCAGCTATGGACATGACAAGCTCAGGAAACTTATCCCTCGACTTACCAAATGTTTCCTATCGGTATTTTGTTTGATTCTCGTGAGTGTTCTCGTTTGTGCTCTCAGTGAGGACCGGTGGACGACCCGACGAATGATGGCTCCCCTGAACATCGTGAAGAGGTCCCAGGGATTGGAGATTTGTACTGCAAGTGTTGCAGTTGAAGAAGGGACCTGGAAGGTAATGGTTGATACAGGAGGTACGAGAAATGATAATATGAGTGACTGTTTCCGACAGGTTGACACCCCCGCGTGACTGCTGAGCCTCAATGCAGCGTTATGTGGAACGTTGGTCGACCTGACAGTGGCAGAGCGAATGCCATCTGCGACGTACGAACAGCCCCGTTGGGACTAGGTGTGGACCTAGTAGAGTATGCTGTAAGTATTGTTTTACCCGCTGTCGCTATCACTCTGAATTATCAGACCCCTGTATTCCCGGTGCCCGTCTCCCTGAAGGACCACCGGACCGGTACTAGAAATACCATCTGGGATCAGCCATCATCGGTGCCACGACGCAGGGAAGTGTCGAGTCGCCCCAGATCGTGTCTACACCGATCCTTCCTGGAGAGATGTGAGATGATGCCCCTGCTTGCCATCGCAGTGGAGACGTGGAAGACGTGGAAGATTACGCCAGACAGGACATCGCCTTCAATCTTCAAGTTCCCGTTGTGCCGGAATTGCCCAGTAGGACAGTTCTGTGGACGAGACAGCCTCGCCGTGCGTGTTTACAGTAATGGTGAGTCCATTCGGAGTTGTGTCGCCATACTAATTTGGTTTGTGTTTCTTTTTATAGAACCCCAAACCAAATTCTTTTGGTGGGGAGGTGTTACGAACCCGGATCCAGCGTCCGAGCACGGAGCAGTGACCACAGCGCCATCTGTGGGTCAGCTCCCGAAACCCCCGCCAAACGGACGACGACACCTGGTGAGGACAAGGTGTACCAGCCACAAGGGCCAGTTTCCAGTCCTGTGCAGCTCACAACACAGCTGCTCCTGACCTCTGGTGAAGTGGTGCTCCGACGACAGCGCCATCTATGGACTGGATACGTCAGGTGTTTGTACCCGAGCCCGTAAGTGAGGTGTTTTAGTGTCCCAGTTATTGATGATGTGTCTGCTTACAGAGCCGACCTGGGACTACTGTGATGGGAGTCGAGTCAGTCTACCCGAGGCAGCCAGTCTCCATACCTTGAACCTTGCTGCAGCTGTTGTGAAGTCGTCCCCCCGGAAGAACACTGTGGTGTGTTAGCCTGCCAGTGGAGTGGCAGTAAAAGGATTTACCCGGGACCGACTGTTGGAGACGATCATCCACTGGGGTACTGAAGACAGGAGAGTGATTTGTAGTGTCACATGAGGCTCCTGTCTAGGGCGTTCCCCTTTTATCGTTCGTGGAGTGGCCGTACCAGCCTTGTTGGCTCAGAACCTGCCAGCAGACCAGCTGGACGTGTGGTTGACGGCCTCCACGGCGGTGCCCCCAGTGGACCTGTGTTTTGGCTGACCTGTGGCCAGGGTAGGCTCAACTTCTTTGGAGAATTCGTTGTGAGGCCACGAAGAAAGCACCAAGGACTCGGCACCGAGAGTTATGGCACCAGCGTCTTCAGCAGAAGACATCAATTGTGGATTAATCCCCTTGTAAAGTGTTAATACCCCTCCCCCTTGTGCACTCTTTTATTTTATATATTTAATCGGTGATGGTGTTAATTATAATATTAAGTTCTTAGCTTTCTTTCCCTACTCCCTTTAAGTTACTTGCGTCACGGATCTCATCCCTTGATAGCCACTGCTGGCTTGGGAACGGATACATATATCTTCCTCTAACAACATCAGAGTAAGGACCCCGTTGCATCCCGAGAGGGCCGTAACACCCTCTCTCTCTCTTTCTCATTCTCTCTCTCTCTCTCTCTCTTTCTCATTCTCTCTCTCTCTCTCTCTCTTTCTCATTCTCTCTCTCTCTCTCTCTCTCTCTCTTTCTCATTCTCTCTCTCTCTCTCTCTCTCTCTCTCTCTCTCTCTCTCTCTCTCTCTCTCTCTCTCTCTCTCTCTCTCTCTCTCTCTCTCTCTCTCTCTCTCTCTCTCTCCCTCTTTCTCATTCTCTCTCTCTCTCTCTCTCTCTCCCTCTTTCTCATTCTCTCTCTCTCTCTCTCTCTCTCTCTCTCTCTCTCTCTCTCTCTCTCTCTCTCTCTTTCTCATTCACTCTCTCTCTCTCTCTCTCTCTCTCTCTCTCTCTCTCTCTCTCTCTTTCTCATTCACTCTCTCTCTCTCTCTCTCTCTCTCTTTCTCATTCACTCTCTCTCTCTCTCTCTTTCTCATTCACTCTCTCTCTTTCTCATTCACTCTCTCTCTCTCTTTCTCATTCACTCTCTCTCTCTCTTTCTCATTCACTCTCTCTCTCTCTTTCTCATTCACTCTCTCTCTCTCTCTCTTTCTCATTCACTCTCTCTCTCTCTTTCTCATTCACTCTCTCTCTCTCTCTCTCTTTCTCATTCACTCTCTCTCTCTCTCTTTCTCATTCACTCTCTCTCTTTCTCATTCACTCTCTCTCTCTCTCTCTCTCTCTCTCTCTCTCTCTCTCTCTCTCTCTCTCTCTCTCTCTCTCTCTCTCTCTCTCTCTCTCTCTCTCTCTCTCTCTTTCTCATTCACTCTCTCTCTCTCTCTTTCTCATTCACTCTCTCTCTCTCTTTCTCATTCACTCTCTCTCTCTCTCTTTCTCATTCACTCTCTCTCTCTCTCTTTCTCATTCACTCTCTCTCTCTCTTTCTCATTCACTCTCTCTCTTTCTCATTCACTCTCTCTCTCTCTCTTTCTCATTCACTCTCTCTCTCTCTCTCTCTCTCTCTCTCTCTCTCTCTCTCTCTCTCTCTCTCTCTCTCTCTCTCTCTCTCTCTCTCTCTCTCTCTCCTTTTCTCTCTCCAAGTGTAGATGACAGATAAGTAGGTGCGGCCGTTCTGCAGCGACCGACCAGATGGAACGCTCATCACTGGTCACTAGCTCTCTACATATGTAAATTACATAGCCTTGATAATGTACTAGTGGTCGATATTTGATATAACCAATCGGGCGTATATATACTGGACAGCATAGAGGTTGTGAGCACTACGCCGCCGCCTGCAGTATTGTCAAGTTGGTTGCAGAATTCACCAAGCGTTGGTTTGTTCACCCACCAATAGGGAACGTGAGCTGGGCTTAGACCGTCGTGAGACAGGTTAGTTTTACCCTACTGTTAAACTGTGTCGTTGCGACAGCAGTCCTGCTCAGTACGAGAGGAACGGCAGGTCCGGACAAATGGTTCCGTTCTTGGTCGATCGGCCAGTTGTGGTGTGGCTTGGGTTGTGGTGTGGCTGGGGTTGTGGTGTGGCTGGGGTTGTGGTGTGGCTTGGGTTGTGGTGTGTCTGGGGTTGTGGTGTGGCTTGGGTTGTGGTGTGGCTTGGGTTGTGGTGTGGCTTGGGTTGTGGTGTGGCTTGGGTTGTGGTGTGGCTTGGGTTGTGGTGTAGCTGGGGTTGTGGTGTGGCTTGGGTTGTGGTGTAGCTGGGGTTGTGGTGTGGCTTGGGTTGTGGTGTGGCTGGGGTTGTGGTGTGGCTTGGGTTGTGGTGTGGCTTGGGTTGTGGTGTGGCTTGGGTTGTGGTGTGGCTTGGGTTGTGGTGTGTCTGGGGTTGTGGTGTGTCTGGGGTTGTGGTGTGGCTTGGGTTGTGGTGTGTCTGGGGTTGTGGTGTGTCTGGGGTTGTGGTGTGGCTGGGGTTGTGGTGTGGCTGGGGTTGTGGTGTGGCTGGGGTTGTGGTGTGGCTGGGGTTGTGGTGTGGCTTGGGTTGTGGTGTGGCTTGGGTTGTGGTGTGTCTGGGGTTGTGGTGTGGCTGGGGTTGTGGTGTGGCTTGGGTTGTGATGTGGCTGGGGTTGTGATGTGGCTGGGGTTGTGGTGTGGCTTGGGTTGTGGTGTGGCTTGGGTTGTGGTGTGGCTGGGGTTGTGGTGTAGCTGGGGTTGTGGTGTGGCTGGGGTTGTGGTGTGGCTGGGGTTGTGGTGTGGCTGGGGTTGTGGTGTGGCTGGGGTTGTGGTGTGGCTGGGGTTGTGGTGTGGCTTGGGTTGTGGTGTGGCTGGGGTTGTGGTGTGGCTGGGGTTGTGGTGTGGCTGGGGTTGTGGTGTGGCTGGGGTTGTGGGATGGTGTAGCTGGAGTGGGGTGGCTGGGGGTGGTAGTGTTGCTGGGGTGGTGTGGCTGGAGTGGGGTGGTAGTGAAACTGTGATGGTGTTAGGGGGTGTGGGTGTAGTGGATGTGGTGGAGTTTTGTGGGTATAGTGGGTGTGGTGGGTGTGATGGGGTGTTGTGGGTGGTGTGGGTGTAGAGGGTGTGGTGGGTGTGGTGTGGGTGTGGTTGGCTGGTGTGGGTGTTGTGGGTTGAGGGTTTGGTGTGGGTGGGGTTGGCTGGTGTGGGTGTGGTTGGCTTGTGGTAGGTTGGTGTGGGTGTAGTGGGTATGATTGGCTGTTGTGGGTGTGGTTGGCTGGAGTGGGTGTGGTAGGTTGGTGTGGGTGTAGTGTGTGTGATTGGCTGTTGTGGATGTGGTTGGCTGGAGTGGGTGTGGTAGGTTGGTGTGGTTGTAGTGGGTGTGATGTGGATGTGGGTGGTGGGTGTGGGTGTGGGTGTGGTTGGCTGGTGTGGGTGTGGTTGGATGGTGTGGGTGTTGTGGGTTGAGGGTTTGGTGTGGGTGTGGTTGGCTGGTGTGGGTGTGGTTGGCTTGTGGTAGGTTGGTGTGGGTGTAGTGGGTGTGATTGGCTGGTGTGGATGTGGTTGGCTGGAGTGGGTGTGGTAGGTTGGTGTGGGTGTAGTGTGTGTGATGTGGGTGTAGTGTGTGTGATGTGGGAGTGATGTGGGTGTGGGTGTGGAGGTTTAATGCACTGGGTCCCAGAAGGATGCAGACTGAGAATGGATGAGCCTCCACATGCCTCTGGTGGTACCTCACTGTGTTCTGAATGCTTCAAATTATTATATACTTTTGAATTTTGTTAGATTTTCTACAAAGTTTATTAGTTTTGACATTTTGTTTATTCTGTCAAATAAAAGCAACATAGAACACTTTCAAAGGCGTTGACCCCCACCGACCATTGGTGACCCTCGCCCCACTGGCCGCATGACCAGCTACACACACCAGCTAAACCCACAAGCTGCACCCACCAGCCACACATACCAGCCACACACACAAGCCACACCCAACAGCTACACACACTAGCTACACCCACTAGCTACACCCAACAGCTAGCTACATACACTAGCTAAACACAACAGCCACACCCACCAGCCACACCCACCGACCACACCCACACTACCCACAACATCCCAGACACACCCACCAGCCACACCCACACTACCCACAACATCCCAGACACACCCACCAGCCACACCCACCGACCACACCCACCAGCCACACCCACACTACCCACAACACCCCAGCCACTCTTCATTGTCTTCAAAATTTCATATTGTTTCCCCCAGGGAATGCGCCATACAATACCGAAATCGCCCTCGTCTATATATTGTCTCTGAGACAGGAGTTCATCAAAATTTACACTGATTATAAGAGTCTGATCCTTCATGCTTTATTATGTAATTAATGAATCTGACTAACAATTAAGCTACTCACTTGACTGAGTGTATGTTTTTGACTGACTAGATGGATTGATTAGGATTAGTCCACCAATGAGATGACACGAAATAAATTTTATTTAGTATTATGAGGTCGCAGCTATCATATATGGGGAATATTTCTTGTTCAGCTGTTGGACACTTTTTTTTTTTTTTTTTTTTACCTGGACTTTGTGACTTCAAGGTGGTTACTGCAAGATTGAGAGGAGTACTCACACGTTGGTTGCTTCAGGTAGAAGATCCATTCTCTTCCGGCGGGGTTTACCAATCCCCCATTTTAATGAATGAATCTGTAACCATATTATATAACCAAACTGATATTTTCCCTATGGATTAATTCCTTTTGGGATTGCCGAGGGCAAACCTTCTGTTACTACTATCTCTGTTGTTGAATGAAAGATTCCGATGGTGATTTATTTCTACGTTGTTTTTCGTGTAGCTTTTGAGTCTGTTGTACTTTTAGTGACAGTACCTAACCAACCCTTCAATATTGAAATTGTTTCCAGTTTCCAATGGGATAATTATTATGAAAACACATTGATTTTTATAATTTGTATTAAAACAACATTTTTCGTTGATCTTATATTTTAAGCCTGATTTAGGACTCATTGTATTTATTTTGAGTTTGCAAATACTAATTTTTATACCAAAAATATTACAATTAGTGAAAACAGGTTAAGTGATGGGACATACCAATAGACTATGTCTCTTCTTTCAAATACCTTGGAGTCTCTGTCCCTTGTACCTCAACTGCAGTCAATAAGTTACATCAACAATGTAGAGACAGACTCAAGGCTCTCAGAACTGTAGTGGGGTACAGCCCGAAATATGGTGTTAATATTAGAATAGCAAGAATGATGTATTTAGCGTATAAAGGTCTCTGATAGACTATCATGCACCAGCTTTGGTCCTGCAGAATGGCAAAAGTATTGATAGACTGGAAAAATGCAAAATGAAGCGTCCTATAACTACCAAAGTTCTCAACATGCGGAAAGAATTAAATATACTTAGCATTCGAGATAGAATATATGAAATTAATCTTATGATGGGACTAAAGCTGCTGCGTGATAACAAAAAAAACATTGTGTCAGTTGCACTCTTAGAACACATACGAAATGGAACTAGAGAGTCTAAATGGATTCAAAGAAATGATGGGACTGCACGATGTATATACAGATGAAAGAGTACAGCACTTCCTTCCACCCTGGCAGATAGTACCTTTTGACATCCTGACCCCAGCATACCCCACCAAGAAACTAATCACAAGCAACCCTCATGCTCAGCTTGCTGCTAAAGTAAGCACCATAGAACACATTCACAATATACAAGCTGAAAACAACATAGCACAGACCATATACACTGACGGATCACTCAATACAGCTACAGGGAGGGCAGGAAGTGCTGTTATTGCTCATCAGCCCGATGGCAGCACAATTGAAAGAAATATAAGAATTAGTAACTGGGCGTCCACAACGCAAGCCGAGTTGGTAGCAATGCTGGTAGCACTCGAAATTATTGAAAACACTGAAGTAGACAGCTTAATTATTTCTGACTCCCTATCTTCACTACGAGCAATAAACAGTTTGCAATCAAGTAATAACGTGCTTGTCTTGGAAGCTAGACGTAGATATATAAGAATACTTAGCAAGAGGGTAAATATAAAAATGTTGTGGATTCCTTCTCACATTGGCATGCAGGAACATGACAAAGTTGACGCCCTTGCTAAGGCTGTAGTAAATAAAGACAGTATTGAACGGAATCTTGAGTTATCAAATAGGTCCCTTAAAAGTGTCATTAGACGAGAACTCCTGGATGGACTTGAAGAAAGTAGAACAGTGCAAACTGGAACTAGCAGGTCCATTGTTCATCACAATGAAATGTGTGAAGTAAAACATGTGTATGGGACAAGTAACAAAGTCAGTAGACTAACAGATGTTGTCACAGCTCGTATAAGATTTGGCTACAAGTATCTCCAGCAGTTCGGCTTGTATAGGGATCTAGATGAAGTAAAGTGTAAAATGTGTGGACATAGGCAGGGACACACACTCGAACACTATATCTTGGATTGTTGTAAAATTGAGCCTTTTAGAGATAAATCTAAGCGCACTCTGTATGATATGGCAACCTATCTTATTACCATGGATAAATTACCTGAAATCCTTGCACTGTACCCACATTTTGCTTCCAGTAGATGAACGACATATGAGATTCAGAAACAAGTAGTGTATTGTGAGGACTAATAATAAACAGAAGCTCCCCACTTTCTGATGAGGTCTGATAAAGACCTTTTGTGACCTCTGTAATGCTTTTGCGCTACCGCTCACAGGATGAGTATGGGGTGCACAATAAACTAGCCCCCTTCGGCGGCAACAATCAAAATCAAATTACAATTTACCCAACATTGGACAGTGTATGTGTGTATGTCTATAATGGGAACCCCTGTAAGAGAAACTCTTGAAACACTTGTCACATTCAAAAGGCTTCTCCCCTGTATGTAGTCGACGGTGTTCTGTTAAGGCTTCTTTTCGCTTAAATGCTTTGGGGCAAATATCACATGTGAATCTTCGTTCGTCTGAATAATTGTATTTGTGTTGGGCAAGGAACGATTGTGGATTTAATACCCCAAAATGGCGAATCAGTGCCAACTTACATTTCAACTCTTCAATATATACAGAGGTTAGTTTTGGCGATGCTGATGGTTTAGATTTAAGGGAGAGATCGATCGGTTTTACATCATCAACCTCATTTCCATCTGCTCTCATTGCATGACCATTGTTAAGAGGAGGGTAGTAGGCTAAACAGGGGGGTGCCAACAGGGACGGGTAAAACGACGAGTCAATGCTTACAACCTTGGGATTAGCCTGAGTGTTGGATGGAGCTGACTGACCCTTACAATAGTCACTGAAATGTGGAGAACGAACCTTCTTTCCATTACTAGTGGTCTGGGCAGAATCTGCATCTCTTTCATCATCCCTACTCCCCAAAATGTTATGTTGAGGTGGTTGCTGTAGTTTTTGTTGTTGTTGATGGGATTGTTCATCTAACCAGGCAAGAGTGTGTTGATGTGGGCATCGCCAGGAGACGAGAGCCTCCCCCCCCCCACAGTGCCACATTAACACACTTTTTGTCCCTTCATCTTGCCCATGTCCCCATCGTCCATGCCTTCATGGCCTCCACCAGCAACATCTTTGATGCGCCCTTGACTATGTTGGGACTGAGAAATGTTATGTTGAGATGGTTGCTGTTGTCCATTGTCACTGCCTCGGGGCACAAACCCAGCCTCTAGACAACTGCCTGAGTGACAGTTTCTTTGTGGTGGGATTTTCTGGTCTGGGTTGGAAGAGGGCTGTGTGTCAGGTCCAACATGCGCCATGTTC
The DNA here is from genome assembly GCF_040958095.1 of Procambarus clarkii. NCBI lineage: Eukaryota > Metazoa > Arthropoda > Malacostraca > Decapoda > Cambaridae > Procambarus > Procambarus clarkii. The sequence continues at coordinate 22,526,237 of NC_091161.1, read as the reverse complement.
AGATGATTGATGAGCCGCTTAGTACTGGGGTCCTGAAATTTTTTTAGGGATAAAGGTTGTTACATCAGACCATTATTAAATTAGTTTATAAACATCCAAACTATAAAAAAGAAAAAATGAACCCTATGATCATTGAGAAACAATATTCATTGCTGGTAAATTTTACATTGTAATTTTTATATCCCTAGGCATTCCATAAAATTCAATTTTAGACAATTATTTATCACAAAAATTACAAAAATTACACACACAAAAAAAAAAAAAATTAATACTATAACCCTTAAGAAGGAACGACGAGAATACGACTTCACTCACTATACTGAATGGATTTCTTCAAGGGTTTAAACACATGTTGTCACTGGGTGTGAACTACGAGGTAGACTGAGGGAGTAAGGAGCTATCACATCCATTTTATTCTTTGAGGACAATCTAGTGGCCAGCGACGAAGAGCTCAGGTCTCGAAGCTGCGGCGAGTATTATGTAATCCGATACTCGTATATAATATTTGGCCCAATGGACTTCAGGGAGCCGTTGAGTTAACACACCATAACGCCAACACCAATATTTATGGGAAATGTCATTACTTACTTGATCAATGAGAGGAGCCCCCTGGCAATATTTGAAAGGTTAAAAATACTTTTGAATATTATCTTATAGACCTGATGCTTCATATCCTTCTTCTCCCTATCCGTCTGCCAATCCTTCTTCTGCCAATTCTTATTTCTTTTCTTGGAGGGTGGGTTAAGATCATTATCATCTGATGAGGTCTTTTTGATCAATGAGAGAAGCCCTTCATCAGAGGATTCCGAGGAGAAATCTTCAGATGAATCTTCGTCGTCCCGGTTCACCACTCCAAACCTACTTCTGATGGCATTTTTTATTAACATCTTCATATCCTTCTTTGGCCAATCCTTCTTCTGCCAATTCTTCTTTCTTTTCTTGAAGGGTGGGTTAAGATCATTATCATCTGATGATGTCTTTTTGATGTTGAATTGAAAAAATGTGTCAGTTTTGGAACTGTGAATGGGTTTACAAGATGGAGGGAAGGTGATTTTTTTGGGGGGGAAAGGTCTGGGGTAGATTGAGTTAAGGGAAACTCATCTGAGTCAATTTTGTTCAGAGTGAACAATGACATGCTAATTTGGGGACGGGAATTATCCATACGGATACCATTCCATATGTTTAATATGTGAAGGGGATCGGGGTCTTTGCCACATACAGTTTTGACAAGCATGCATTCACCTTGTACAATGGAGGACATTTACTCACTAAAACCTTTGGGGTTAATAGAATTAAAAAGGGGAATGGGACTGGAAATCCTCTCGTTGGCTCCGCCCACTTCACCCGTGATTGGTGCTCCATCAAGCCAATCACAGCAGACCGGCCGCACAGCTACCACGACTCATACCAAACACTTAATTGTTTTAAAACAGTAAAGTTAACTCTTTTTTAATACTTATTTAAAAAAGAAAGAATAGCTCGATGACAGAATTGATGATAAAAGAAATTGACCATGGTCTTCAGCCTTTTATTCACATCACCCAAAGTTTGGTTGATGAAAATAAATATTTTTTAAATACAAATAAGTATCTGACAGATTTGACAGAAAACATTAAATTGTCAAATCTTCATCACCCAGCCAAATCTTTTATTAATTCTATCAATGAAAACCTAAATTTTAAATCCCAAAATGATTTTAATAAAATTATGAAAAACATTTTGCATGGTGATGTAGAATCCCCTATTCTAAATATTATAGAAAACAAAGCTCTTAAACAACATATGTTAAAAAAATACCCATTTAAACTCTATGAAGAACACATTAACAATGTAAATAAACTTGCCCAAGATCTTGCGTTTGAAAACGAAACTCAATTTCTTGAATATTTAGAAAGTAATCCTTCACCAACTGATTCCAAATTAACTAAAATTTTTAACACTATGACCAAATGGGCTGGTAAACATAAAAGTTTGATATTGAAATCTGCGATATTATTAGGTGTAGGTGTTGCTTTTCTTGAATATTTGAACAAATACAATCGGAAGAACAGTGGTTGTTTTAGAAACCATGTTGGAAAAGGACATTCCCTAAAAAAAAAGTATATTTGACCAGATTTTGTAAATTCCCTATCAATCGGGTTGATTATATTAACTATGACATACTAAATGATAATGCTCATCCATTGTTCAATAAAAAAGTCTGGAACTGTCAATTTGACATTCCAAATTCTGCAGAAACCCAAAACATATTAAATTTGGGCTGTAAGGGAATATGTATTCCCCATAACTACAATTATCTTTCACAATTTGTCCAGGGTTATGAACCTATTTCTAATTTAGAAAATAAAGAAATATTATATATATATAAATGTGAACAGGGAACAATTTTAAGAAATATTGACGAAATTTTAGGAGATGGTATTGGCGAAGTGATTCAAGGCATTTGGCAATCTGATATATGGCAGTTTATATTGAAATCAATTAAAAATATTGGCTGGGTTATACTTTTAATTTTATTATTAATAATAATGTTAGGCCCATTGATAATGGTGATCAAATAGCAACATATGAGTGCACTAATGGGTGGTGTGGTGTATGGTGCATTGATGTAATAATATACAATATTTACTCACTGAGCTTATTTGCCAAGAAAATGTTTAACTACCATTGCAACATTCATTAACATATTTCATAAATAATTCTCGAGGTAACCCACCATATTCATATGCAATGTATGAGAAGGATATACCCCATGGGACCTCTGTTATATGTCCATCAATATTTCGTAAAATTTTCCATGATTTTAAATTTTCTTTTTCCATTTCTAAATAGGAAATTTCATATTGAACTTCAACACTGGAATGGGAATACATTTCTGATGATTGTGGTAGTGGTGGTTGTTGTGGTGGTGAAGGTAGTGGTGGTGGTGGTGGTGGTAATTGATAAAAATATTTTGAAGGAAAATCAGAAGCGTAACATGAAGAAGGTGGAATTACATAAATTGAATGTAGCACTGAAGTCATATAATAAGGTACAATCATATATTGATTTGTTTGCAATGGTATTTGTGGAATGGTTGGTTGATAATAATAATCATTTCGATGACACCCATATTCTTCACCACCACCACCACTATTCCAACTTTCAGCATCACCATTTACTCCAGCTTCCACCATGATTCCTCTCAGCATTCTGGTAAATGAATCCTCAAATTTCTTTATTATATTGATCAATATTAAAAAAATAAATAAATACTCTTAACAATTTTATAATGAAAACTGTTACAGTCTCTGATATTGCAATTGCAACTTACATAGTACATCGTATATCACAACGAAAAACAATGGAGATTCTTCAACAAAGAAATGAAAGTATTTTAAAAATATTATCATTCAGAATATACCATGGAAAAATATTCCTCCCAATTTCCCCAAAGCTTTCTTAGATGAAAATCCTAACGACTTTGAAGTTAAATTCACAACGCTAGGTTGCAACATGCTAAAATGTTATGATGTAAAAACTGCTTGTCAGCCCGGATCTGGATCAGCTATTTTAATAAACGAACGTGAATATGCCTGTAGTGAAGCATGTTATGCTGTTTATAATGAGCTCCTTGAATTTCTTCAAGAAAGATTTTGTAATGATTTAAAATCTATTCTAAACAATACAGAAACAGACAATCATTATTTCTCGAAACCTATTCCCGTTGAAACTTGATCGATTAATGTCAAGGAATCTAACGAAAATTATTGTGGTGTACAGTTGTCTGCCCTTAAAACATTGGCTCTAAGACCTTCAAGTCGATGGAGTCCTTCTAATGAAAACGATTTACAATCTTATCAAAAGAACCCCATTGCCTATGCTAAGAATACAAATACATATCAACTGAGAAAAGCTGTTGCTGGCTTAATCGATGCTCCACCATTGACATGGAATATTCAGCAACAGAATATAAACTTTAACTCCATCTATTGCAAATTCTTTAATAAATACTATGATAGCCAGTCAGATCAATGCCATAGTCATGTCCACCGCCAGATATTAGGTTTTATATTTGGCAATCAAGTTATCAACCAATTAACCGATGGTGAATTAGTGGACTTACTTAATCCAACATCAGGAATGAGTATGATTCTTATGGATAAATTGAACAAACAAAATTATATGGATGTTGACTGAAGTTATATTGAAACAGTTGTTCCACAGTCAATACTCGAAAAAGAACAATTTGTAGACGAAGCGGATATAGTAGTATCCTCCAAAAATGCATCATTTATTGAGCAGTATACTACTACTACTACTAATTTCATAGATGTTATAATAACACGTTTAGAATCTGAGTTTTCCGATTTATTATCATTAATAAAAGATGAGGCTATTACTATAACCGAAATTGAAGTTACAACTCGAGTGCCTAAGATAATTTCAAGACTGTTAAAATATTTTTCCGAAAACATTCTCCATGATGCTCTTCAAGAATTATTATCTGTAATTATGGTAGAAGCTTCATCTCAACAAATGATTATTCAACTTTTGGCGATGATCATTCGATCATCTATGGTTGAAATGAGCATTCAATTTTCAATATGGCTTTTATCCGTTTTATCTTCGTCTTTATCCCTTGTTTTATCTGTAGGATTAGTGTTGTTACCATTAGAATTATATTTATCAATAGGTAATATTGGTGGGTACAATAATGAAATAACTCATGCTGCATTAGAAAACCTTCGCCATAAAATAATTAATAAATTGTTAGAACAAGATATAAACTTTGGACAATATATTAAATTGGGGCCTCCACAGTCTATAACCACACCACAAATAACACCAGATATGATATATTTATCTGCCATAAATGAAATAATACGCATTTATCCCCAATGTACAAACATAATTGGTATGGATGGAACTACCACAAATTCTTTAGAAGAGAACAAGATGATTTTAAGCCTGCTTAGTCAGTTTGATGTAAACAGCCTTGGTCAAGCAATTACTCACAAGATTAATTCTAAAACCTATGATAGAGATTCTAAAGTGATAGTTATGAGTAATTATGTAATTAATGAAGCCAAATATAAACATTATCCCATTCAAACTGCAGATTTGGAATTACAAGAAGTAGAAAATTTAATTTCAAATTCTAAAAGGGATATATTAATTTTATGTTTAGCTTCGATATTTTTAATTGTCAGTCTGTTCCTCTTTCTCTTCAAGAAGCAACTTTATTCTTTTTATACACTAGGCATAATTGTTTTTATATATATTGGTCTCTTTCTACACCTTGGTTAAATTAAAATCCATAATAAATATTGTATGTGTGTGCTGGTGAGTGTGAGCATGTGCACTCACCTATCTGTGTTTGTGGGGGCTGAGCCACGGCTCTTTGGTCCCGCTCTGAACGGTCAATCAACCGGTACATAGACTCATGATCACCGATCATCCCACCAGACTCCATCATATTCTCCCAGCCCGAAGCCGTGCACCCTGGTATGTTGAACAAATATATTCCTCCTCTTCCTCTCCATCATCATCAATCTCTTCCACTACCTCCTCCATCTCTTGATCCACTTGATCTTCCAACGCCTGATCCGCTTCATCCTCCAAACCTCCCTCCTCCATCTCAACCAACGCCTTCCTCTTTTTAATAATAATACCATTTATATTAATATAATAATTTTTGTACCGATTGTTCCATATATATTTATTTCCGCTTTGTTGTGGAAGGTAAGCTATCACTTTAGTTATTTGATAATCAGGTAAAAGTTGTAAATTAAATTTTGCAAGTCTTGGTATTGATATAATATTTTTATTTTCTTAAATAATAGTAAATTCTTGCAATAACTCACAATGCATATGCCATGCAGTGGATAATGATATATGTTTTCTTTCTGACCAATTTTTATCTTTTTCAAAATATCTAATAAGATGCTCAATGATAAGCTCATCATATTTAATTACATCATCAATACAAATGTACATATCAATAGTTAAGAGTTTTTTTTATTTGCTTTTAATGCTTTTTGATAATTTATACAATTATTAATAATATACTCCCTTAATGAACTTTGTTTTAAACTTTGGGTAATATCTCTTACCCCATCTAAAAGAAACAATATTAAATACACAACCTCGTTGATAAAAAGTATCATTTTGTTTTTTCTAATTTAAAAGGGGAATGAGTTCTAGAATAAACTGAAAGTGAAAAATCCTGATCATCGTCTTCATATACAATATTTTGATTATGAACTTGCGTGAAAAATCTTTCATACCAGACAAATTCACTATCAGCTGTTAGTCCTGACATGTCATAAATTTTATGATATATTGTCTTCTGCTAAAATTGTTTGGATAAGTAAAAGTAATATGAGAATCATCGATATTATTATTATAATATAATTTATCAGCTATAAATAATTGTCTTGTTAGATTAAATCTCAGGGGAAAATAATATAATCCAGGTTTTTTTTTAATGTTAAACTTCTCATTATTTATATGTTCGATTTGTATGTTAATTGAAAGTTTATCCTTTTTATTCATCTTTTTTTTATACAAAAACATATACACACACAAACTCACACTCAAACACAAAAAAACACACACCCAAAACACAAACACACAAAGACACACACACATACACAAAGACACACACACACAGACACACACACACATTTCAGCTCTGGAGAGAGTCACACGTTGTGTCCGTAGGGTCCGCGAATAACATCAATTATCTCGAGACATTGAAGGGTCACCGAGACAAGAAACATAGTTTTTTGTCACAGAAGTGTACGCAAACGCAGTGATCAAGTGTATAGTGAGCTCCTACAGCGGTAGAGCAATTAAGAAACAAAAATAAGGCCGAGTGGCAAGATCAGTGTGTACCGTTGGGTCAGCCTAGCCACCCAGCCTAGCAGGACCTACGTTTTGTTTTGCTGAGTAATGTGTTGTGAAGCGGTTTGTAGCATACTTAGTGATTGATCCCCCGAAGTGTGTGCACCGTTTAGGATCGTATGCTAAGTGCACATAGTGGCTGACGACCAGTGAGGAAGATAGGAACGAATGAACCAGGAGCACGTGGAGACAACAGTAGCACGTGGAGACAACATTGATACCAGAGAGAGGAGAGGGCAAGCGACCAACCCCGTCATAAGGACATCTCTTCAAACTCACCTAGGCGTGCTTGCTCGGGGTGAGCTGACGGTAGGTACCCCTCTCTAGGTCATCAATAAGGTGTACAGAGTGACTTAAAATACCTAATTTAAAGTAGGTCTCAATATCTCAAATATACAACTCCGTGGCC